>NC_045157.1:5953390-5980890 GCF_900700415.2 Clupea harengus
GTATGTGCTGCATGAACTAAGTAATCAGATCAGTGTTGGTAGCAAAGCATTGCAAAGTAATGTGATTACAGTAATCTCTGTAAATTGAGAATAATTAATAATTAATATCATATTATCATATAATTGATAATCAATAATATTGTATATATATTGTATATATGTGTATTTGTATGTATAAAATAATGAATAATACTAAATCATATTTTTGCACACCCCTACTTAACAGCTAGCTAAACAAATGTATTCGTTTCTGCCTACGATGTTTACACAGCGCCATATTCAACAGACGCATGAGGGTCCAAACCCTCATTCTTGCTTCCGTAGCCTTCTAATCCCTGTCTTTCTCACTGTCTCTGATTCATTGCTCTTTTCCAATTGTTTGTGCCAGCATGTATGACATTGGTTGTGCAAGAAATTGCAAACAAAACTTCACACTTATCCTTAGATTGGTAGTTTTACTGAAGTAACCAAGATGTTAAGTAATTAGTACTGAGATTACATTTTCAGAGAAGTGATACATAATAATGTTGTGGATTACTTTGAGTAACTTCCCAAACACTGTGTAGCAGGTAGCGGAGAGGCTGAACGTCTGTGTCTGGTGCCCAATGACCAAAACAGCGGGCAACCAAACAGACCCCACGGCTGGCCCCCATGTAAACAAGCCCTACCTCAGCACACAGCCCTGAGAGGGAAATAATATACTAAACAAGACCCAGACTGACCGCTGCTCAGGCAGACTGCAAATAACTGCAATTTATGTGTGTGGATGCATCTGCTTGAGTGTGTGTGTGTGTGTATGTCTCTTCTGTGTGTGTGTGTGTGTGTGTATGTGTGTGTGTGTGTGTGTGTGTGTGTGTGTGTGTGTGTGTGTGAATGTGATTATGTTATGCATGTATGCACAGACCAAGCCAGGAATTTCTATGCATGTTCTCACAAAACAGCCAAGCACCAAATAATTACTGTATTTGTGTCAGTACACGCCGAAATGTTTACATCAGTGGTGTGTGTGTGTGTGTGTGTGTGTGTGCATATGGTGGGTTGGTGTGATGCATGTACTAAGCAATGGATTTCTGCATACTTTCTCACATACCAGCCATGCACCACCAAATTACTGTATGTGTGTCAATATACCCAAGATATATTTACATCTGTGGTTGCGTGTGCGTGTGTGCGTGTGGTAGTGGGGAGGGGGCTGATGAGAAACCCAGAATTCATTTCCATTTTCATAAAAGGTTCGCATGCATAAATGCTCGCAAATAAGGCGTCAGCACAACAAACTCTTCTAAACTAATCACGATAAAAATAAAACACATGCCCTCTTTTTCCGCCCAATCCTCTTGACGCAGGTGCACCAACCACCGCTTTAATTACCATGCTCAGATGTTCCAGGCGCGTCTGCCTTCATGCACATCTGAGATGATGTTTAAAGAGACAAAGTGTGGAGGAAAGTTCTGGAAGCTCGAGAGCATGACAGCTCAAACGGGGGACGGCATTTCACTGAGCCCAGAAGGGATTCTGTGCCTTCTCCACGACGTCTGGGGAGTAAAAAGACAACTACAGATGTCTTGGCTTCAAAAACATCACGCTTTACAGGAATAGGTCTCATTACGGCGCTAGCAGTGGCTATGACATTAGCTTCTGGGGTTGTCAGGCTGTCTTCTGTTGAGAAGGCCCACCACTACAAAAGGAGTCTCTAGCAAGGGAATAAAGAATAAAACCACATCCGCGGAGGGGATCTTCATATTGATATTCATCTCTTATGCAATAGATCACATGACGATCAAATGACTTAAAAAGCCAAAATGACAAGAGATATAACGTGAAGTACCAGCTCCCAAACAGAGGAGCTGACGCAGAGCCGTGGTGCAGAGGGCCTGTTTTTAACTGGGCTGTTGCAGATCAGAATGCCAGCTACAAGAATGATCACTAAGCGTGATGACTGGACGACTCTGGGCGTCAGACTCAAACCTGGCCTGCTGTAGGCACTGAGATTAGCCTGCACGTCAACTCCCCTACAGGCAAAACTTAAGTCGGTCCTTGATTAGCGTGGTTTTAGTTTAGTTTGAATTTTGCGTCTACACCACTGATGCTCAAGTTTTAAATCGCTCATATCACTTGTAGAGGCACCATGTGTCATGCCAACCAGGATGATGCAGGTGGTGCTCAATTTTACGGCAACTGACGTTATATATCATTTTTCTTCAAATAAATGAATAAATAAATAAATAAATGAATGAATGAAGGTACAACATGCAGGGCAACGAGTCCACAGTTGCTGAGAAACATGTGATATTCACAAGGGCATGAAGGTTACAGCGGCTGAGAAACATGTGATATTCACAAGGGCATCAAGGTTACAGCGGCCGAGGAACATGCGATATTCACAAGGGCAACGAGTCCACAGTGGCCGAGGAACATGTGATATTCACAAGGGCATGAAGGTTACAGCGGCCGAGGAACATGTGATATTCACAAGGGCATGAAGGTTACAGCGGCCGAGGAACATGCGATATTCACAAGGGCAACGAGTCCACAGTGGCCGAGGAACATGTGATATTCACAAGGGCAACGAGTCCACAGTGGCCGAGGAACATGTGATATTCACAAGGGCAACGAGTCCACAGTGGCCGAGGAACATGTGATATTCACAAGGGCATCAAGGTTACAGCGGCCGAGGAACATGTGATATTCACAAGGGCAACGAGTCCACAGTGGCCGAGGAACATGTGATATTCACAAGGGCAACGAGTCCACAGTGGCCGAGGAACATGTGATATTCACAAGGGCAACGAGTCCACAGTGGCCGAGGAACATGTGATATTCACAAGGGCATGAAGGCCAGAAAAGGGGGACAACAATAGCCATGGCTGTCGTGCTGCCAGTGAAATGAACACTCATGTTTTCCTGTTCCTTACCATCTGTTCTCATCATTTGTATCTGTCATAAAGGACAAAATATGAATATAAACACATTGTGATCCGTCCTGGGTCTTTGACTAACGTTACCCATTCATCGTAGCTACTCGTGCGGATTGGAATGCTCCTGCAGTGCAGTGTGGGATACTAACTCATTCCTGAAACGATAGACTTAGACTACTGCAAAGAACAACACAGAGGGTCTGTTACAACCAACAGCACAACAGGACAAAAGTGTCAAAACCTTTAGATGGATCAGTTATAAGAAACGATAAAACAATGGCAGGTTAAACTAAATTGCCTGGAAAACTCGACTACAAACTCGGCTACACCACATGAATTAATGAATTATTTATTTCTGGGGGGGAAATAAACAATGTGTAGATATCAGCATATGGAAAACTAAATGTTCGAATTAGACAATGTAGATGGAAAGACAGTTTAGATGAGAGAATCGATAATGGGCTACTTTGTCATTGAAACACATTGGGGGATGGGCTGAGCTGCCTGCTGTACCTGCAGCCCACCACCAGGGGTGCTAGACCTGTGGCTGCTTCACATTTACAATACTCACAATTTCACAGTATTATCAATACTTGCAACATTTGACTATGACAAATAGACAAGATCATAATTTTCATTTACATTGATTAGGTAACGGATGATGTATAGTCCGCCGGTCAGTATTGGAAAATAAATCCCCATGGGACGAGCAGTCTTTTTTTCCGATACTGACTGGCAGACTATACACTATCTCGCTTATCATTACTTATAAAAAAATGACATTCCTCCAAACTACCTCTTTTTAATGATTTTCTTTCCATTTCGTGAACAAAAAATAGTTCTTCACGCAAATAGAACTTTACTTGCTAACATCAAGTTGGGAGAAGTTCAATGAATTTAGCAGTTAACAGACTACCTGTGGAATGACTCCTCCTTTTCCAAACATGTCACCTTGCTCCCCCCCCCAAAAAGAACACTCAGCACTCTAAATAAGTGGCCCTGTATAATCACCAGCCCTGAACCCCAAAATATAACATTCTGCACTCTAAATAAGTGCCCCTTGGCTAATCACCAGCCCTGAACCCCAAAAAGCTGTCAACAGAAGAAAGGCAAAAGAAAAGGGCAGATCACCGTGATTTAAAAATAAATTGTGGCGTTGTGATCAACACCTCCATCCTTCCCATCATCATCATCGTTACCATCATGAAGAACTACGCAATTAAACACACTAATAACGACCATTAATTCAGTCTTAATTGCAAAAGGCAGCTTTTCAGATGTAATGTTACCCCCAGGACAAGTGGGTGAGTGTAGGCAGGTACTATCAGATTAGGCTGAGGAAGAGGTGGAATCAGTTTTTATGCGAGGCAAAGTACACAGTTTAAAGCATGATTTCAAAAAGGTACAAACGCTGATGTAAATAACAAAAGAGAACAGTTTGAGTGGTGCGTTACTCAGTAGGATATGAAAACTCTTAAGAGGGTTCAGATGGCTGTGTGTGTGTGTGTGTGTGTGTGTGTGGGGATGGGAATCGAGAACCGGTTCTTGTTAAGAACCGGTTCCCAGTGGACCGATTCCTTGGAATCGTTAGCCAAAATCCTTTTCGATTCCGCTATCAATACTTAAAAAAAAAAAAACTTTGCAGGAATGTCGCGTTTTTGAGCGCTATGGAGTGAAGATAACGTTAATGAATCTCAACCAAGCAACAGCAGCGCGGCTAACGTTAGCGCTTCATTTGTTAATATTGAAGGTAAACTCTAACAGTCTATTGTGTCCATTTGTTTCATTGTGTAAACCAGCTTTCACTTTTTGTTTATGTCAGTTTTATTTTTAGTTCAAGTTGAATACACTTGCAAACAGCACTGTAATTGGCATGTTCAAATATTAATTAGCACAGCGATTCTCAAACTCTGGTATATCAAGGACACCTAAACTGCCACAAATTAGACCAGGGAGGGATACCTATTTGATAAGACTATTTTCCAGGCTCCCCCATCTGATGAGATTTTTGAGTTTAGAAGTTTTATTACAAAAATTGTATGAAACCTATTACCAAATCAGTCATACATTCTGTTACTTATGGTTGGAATTATAGTCAAAACAAATACTTTTTTTCTTTGTTGGGACCCCCTGGCACCCCTTCAAGGAAAAGGATCCCTAGGCTATGGGTCTCTGTACCCTACTTTGAGAGTTTGTTGACCTATTCTTAGGTTTGTTTTTGGTTACTTAAAACATGTAAATGTATACATACATACTGTATATGCTGTGCATCGTCTATTCAGAGAATATTATATAAAAGAAAATGAATGTAAATAAACTCGTTTGTACTCTTTTTTTTTTTTTTCCTTGCCCAAAAATAATCGATAAGAGAATCGATAAGGAATGGAATCGATAAGAAAGAATCGTTATGGAATCGGAATCGTTAAAATCTTATCAATTCTCATCCCTATGTGTGTGTGTATGTGTGTGTGTGTGTCTGTGAGCGTGAGCGTGTGTGTGCGTGTCTGCGTGTGTGTGAGTGTGTGTGTGTGTGTGTGTATGTTTGTGTACTTCCCACTTTTAATATATCAACACGGATGATTGACAGAGAAGATACAAAAATGTAAATGTTTCAGTGCTGGAGGACAAAGAGTGTGTAAAGCTACAGGGAAGCACAAAGACAGTGGCTAAGAATCAGCCTACCCTGCACTACCCTGCACTACACTACACTACCCTGCACTGCAACTAACAGAACAGTACAGACTAACAACTTCAGCTTCCCCGAGGAACAGTAGAGGCCTAACACCTCATTTGTAGGTCTTTTATAACTATCTAACAGAGTTTGTGTGTGTGTGTGTGTGTGTGTGTGTGTCTGTGTGTAAACATGCGAGAGGATTAATCGTTCTGGCGGGCCAGTTCTCAGCTGGGGTGTGCAGGCACAGTCAAACAAGGAGGAAAATGACTCCATTACTGGATACACGCCAGCGTGGGCAGAACACAATGCTGGGATCACTCCCTCACACACACACACACACACACACACACACACACACACACACACACACACAGACACAGACACAGACACACACAGATACACACACACACACACACACACACACACACAGATACACACACACACACACACACACTCCATTACTGGATACACGCCAGCGTGGGCAGAACACAATGCTGGGATCACTCCCTCACACACACACACACACACACACACACACACACACAGACACACACAGATACACACACACACACACACACACACACACACACAGATACACACACACACAGACACAGACACAGACACACACACACACACACACACACACAGATACACACACACACAGAGACGCAGACACAATACGTCCACACACAAACACAAACAATATGTCCACAAACATCAACACACACACACACACACAAACGATACGTCCACACACACACAATACATCAACACAAATACACACAATACATCAACACATGCAATACATAACATATAACATAACATAACATACATAACATAACACATAACACACACAGACAAATGTGAAAAATGAATAAACACACACACACACACACACACAGAGAGACAAACACACACACTCCATAACACACATACAAAAGGGGAAAACATGTCAGGGACAAACAGGGACAGGATCAGCTTATGTTCACCACTGCAGGACACACACACACACAGACACAGACACAGACACACAGACACACAGACACACAGACACACAGACACACAGACACACAGACACACAGACACACAGACACACAGACACACACACACAGACACACAGACACACAGACACACAGACACACAGACACACAGACACACCTTATATAATTCCTTGTGCAGCAGCAATATTCAGCAACTTTCACATGTACGCACGCACGCACGTACACAGACTGGGGGCGAGGATGTAAGGAGCACAGACAGACAGACAGACAGACAGACAGACAGACAGACAGATATACATACTGTATACAGAGAAAAGAGGAGAAAAATGACAGGGAAAACAAAGAAAAGAGAGAGAGAGAGAGATGAAGAGAGTGGTTCAATAGCCCTCAACACTGGCTGAAAAGCTGACCAATGCAGTGGGGATAGATGTGTTAAGTGTGATAAGTGTGTCGTCGTCCCCCCACACACACATACAGTGGAGGATAGGAGTTACAGTTCAAACAGCTGCAGCTTACTGCTGGAGGACAGACAGACTCAGCCTCTACACAAGGGGCAGAGAGAGAGAGAGAGAGAGAGAGAGAGAAAGACAGAGAGAGAGAGAAAGAGAAAGAGAAAGACAGAGAGAAAGAGATACAGTATGTACTGAGCCCAAGAACAGCTTTCTTTCTATTTGAAGTTCATGCGAGGTTCAGCTTGTTGTTGGGACGGAAATGTAAAAATGCAAAAAAACATCTGGCCCTCTCGCGAACTCTCACACACGCTTCCTCCTTCACACACATCGATGCACTCACACACCTTATCCCAAACATTCACACATACACAAATCTGTCACACACACACACACACTCACAGACACACACACACACACATACACTGACGCACATGCACACACATGCACCCAAATGCGCGCACACACACCTTAACCCAAACATTTTCACATACACCAATGAGTCACAAACACACACACACACACAATAACATAGGAGACAAACAACTTACACGGTTCTCTCTTTCTCTCTCTCTCTCTCTTCTCTCTCTCACCCACATACACACACACACTCAGAGGGACCTCTGCTCTCCATGATAAGGGTGACATGGCGCCGCTGTCTCTCCTCACACGGTGACACGGTGACTACGGTGGGAAGTGGGTGACTCGGGCGACTGTGGGCATCAACTCAATAGAAATGCCAGAGGTTGGCGGGGCAGCATAAACAACAGGCCGCAGTGATTAATGACTTGCTAGGGTGGGCGCGGGGTGGCACGCATGGCGCTGTCAATTACACCCGGGCGTGGCGTGACAAACTCCCAAACACACACACACACACACAGACAACACAACACAAAACATAAAAATACACCTGAGTACAGACAAACACACAGGCATACACATGTACAGACACACATACACACAGATCATGTGCGCACACACACACACACACACACACAAAACACACACACACAAAACACACACACACACACACACACACACACACACACACACACACTGTGAGCGATGGTGGGCACTGGAGGTGAGAGGAGGGTCAGAGTCTTAATTAGAGGGGAGGAAATGTCAAGAGCACTGCAGTGCTGTGACAGAGGGAGAGAGAGAGAGAGAGAGAGGGAGAGAGAGAGAGAAAGACAGAGGGAGGTAGAGAAAGGGAAGGGGGAGAGATACAGGAGGAAGGTGGCTCTGTGTGTGTGTGTGTGTGTGTGTGTGTGTGTGTGTGTGGTGTGTGGGAGGTGAGAGGTTAGTTAGAGGGGCCTGTAAGCTTCCCTCGACCTGCCCTCTCATTACTCTTCCTAGCTTGGCTCCTAGCTGGCAGACTGAGTGTAGAACACAGCTCACACGAAAGACGAGAGGAAGAGAGGAGAGGAGCAGAGGAGGAGAGGAGCAGAGGCAGAGAGGAGAGGAGGAGAGGCAGCAAGAAGGAAAGGCAGAGAGGAGGAGAGGCAGAGGAGGAGAGGAGCAGAGGAGGAGGAGAGGCAGAGGAGGAGAGGAGCAGAGGAGGAGGAGAGGCAGAGGAGGAGAGGAGGAGGCAGAGAGGAGGAGAGGAGCAGAGGAGAGACGGCCAGCTCGGCATGTGCCTGTTTTTATTTTCCAGCTGTGCTTGCGTAGAGCAACACAGACGATCAGCATTCTGTTTCAGGTTTGGTACTGAGCCTAGCATAATTACTCTGTCCAACAGCCCTCATCAGCAGCCAGAATCAGACACAAGATGAATGAACGATGAGAAAATATCCATGCAATGGAGCCAACCGCTTGAGAGGAACAGCTGTCAGAGAGACAGACAGAGAGAGAGAGAGAGAGAGAGAGGAGAGAGAGAGAGAGAGAGAGGAGAGAGAGGGGAGAGGGAGATAGAGAGAGCAAGTGAGAGACAGAGAGAGAGAGAGAGAGAGAGAGAGGGAGAGAGAGAGGGAAAGGGAGATAGAGAGAGCAAGTGAGAGAGAGAGGGAGAGAGAGAGGGAGAGAGATAGGGAGATAGAGAGAAAGTGAGGAGAGTGAGAGAGAGAGGGAGATAGAGAGAAAGTGAGAGAAAAAGGGAAATAGAGAGATAGAGTGAGAGATATAGAGTGAGAGATATAGAGTAAGAGAGATAGAGTGTGAGAGAGAGAGAGAAAGAGAGAGAGAGAGAAAGAGAGAGTGAGAGAAGGAGAGAGAGAGAGTGTGAGAGAGTGTGTGAGAGAGAGAGAGAGAAAGAGAGAGAGTGAGAGAGAGAGAGAGAGAGAGAGAGAGAGAGAGAGAGAGAGAGAGAGAGAGAGGGGATGCAGGCTCTCTTTCAGCTCATTCCATCCCCAAACCAGTCGGTAAACATTTCAACAGTAAGAGTTGGCAGGGAAGCTCTATGAGAGCCAAACGCTGGCTTTTATTAACACTCCCCCACCTCTGCTGTATCATTAGCTGCAACGGACTTAGCGACCGAACTCACTTGGACGCGGCGCGGCTGCTGTGTTGCCATGGGAACAGGACACTGCCGGCAGCGGCGCGGTAGCTGTAGACTCCCAGGAGGCCGAGCGCCAGGGCGATCTTGGACACGGCGGAGCACCGGCGCTGCACCAGGGCGAAGATGAGCATCAGGGACACCGCTGACAGCACGGACAGGATCAGCTTATGTTCACCACTGTAGGAGACACACACCATGCACACACACACACACACACACACACACACACACACACACACACACACACACACACACACACACACACACACACACACACACACACACACACACACACACACACACACACACACACACACACACACACACACACACACACACACACACAGAGAGAGAGAGAGAGAGAGAGAGAGAGAGAGAGAGAGAGAGAGAGATATTAACGCCAATCAAATCACTGCCCAGTTAGACATTTACATTTACAGAAGGTACAGTTAGCCGTCTCACATGTAGAATCATACCGATGGGCTGAAAACACTGCAGAGGAATTCAAGCCAGCCACTGATAATCAGGAAACCCCAAATCTATATATACTTATAGTAAAGAGACCAGTTAGGTCAAATTCCTGCTCTATGCAGATGACATAGTCCTTCTGTCACCAACAGAGGAAGGACTACAGATTTAATAAGACCTTCTTCAAAAGTTTTGTCAGACCTTGGCCCTGGCAGTTAACATGAACAAAACTAAAATATTGATAAAAAAAAAAATCAGTGGTATATCAAGAAAGACAGCAGAGGTATGTGAGGACCAAATCAAAAAATGAACATCCATCAGATTCTACCCACCTAGGCCTTAGAATGAATCTGACATGGAAGCGAATGAACTACCAGACAGGGCACGTCAGGTTTTCCCTGCCTCAAAAGACAAATTCCTTTTGAAATGGCAATTTGAATTTGGGTAAAAAGATTTGCATCGATGATGGAACCAATTGCCCTTCATGGCAGTGAGGTGTTGGGCCCACCTGTAAGTCATCAACTACATCAATTGGAATAAAAACATCCAGTTGAGACCCTGTATATTGGTTTTTGCAAAAACATCCTAATAGTCCATTGGCACACCACATACAGTGCATGCAGGGCAGATTTAGGCCAATATCCTCTTTTGATGAAAATAAAAAAATGCCAATCATATTCTGGAAACACCTCAAATCCAGCGACCCACACTCTTTCCATGATAAAGCCTCGCAATGCCTTTTGATGTGAGCAATGATAAGAACTGTCATACCAACCTGGTCTTCAGCCACCTGTTCCACTAACACATACTAACACTTTAGAGGCACAAGATAACTACACAACATATTCATCTTAAACAGGTGTTCTCAAACCTTAGACAATTATGAAGAATATTGTCAATCGAAAACAAAATCACAAAGCAAGATGCAAAGCATGTGAGTGTGTGTTTAACTCAAATAAAAGAAACAAATTTGAGAAATATACAGACGAAATACAGAGTCAGTGAGCACCAATTAGCAAATAAAAGCTGGGAGACACAAAAAACATGGCTGCCAGGAGACAAGCACATGTGTGACAGCAGTGCAAAGACAACGACGACGACCGAGACAGAAGCTGCACATTTTAAGAGTGCAACACATTCCAACCAATCCGTGATCTCTACTTCCCAATAATTAAGAAAGATAGCCCAAACTCGATGCTTTCCCAAAGCACAGTAATTGGGCCTACTCTACTCGATGCATTCCCAAAGCACAATAACTGAACCTACTCTACTCTACTCGTTCCCAAAGCACAGTAACTGAACCTACTCTACTCGTTCCCAAAGCACAGTAACTGAACCTACTCTACTCTACTCGTTCCCAAAGCCCAGTAACTGAACCTACTCTACTCGATGCGTTCCCAAAGCACAGTAACTGAACCTACTCTACTCTACTCGTTCCCAAAGCACAGTAACTGAACCTACTCTACTCGATGCGTTCCCAAAGCACAGTAGCTGAGCCTACTCTACTCTACTCGTTCCCAAAGCACAGTAGCTGAGCCTACTCTACTCGATGCGTTCCCAAAGCACAGTAACTGAACCTACTCTACTCGTTGGGTGTAGACAAGGAGAGTTGCACTGCAGCAGTACAATGAGTTCTCACCTGCCACCAGCTGAGACACGGAATCATACACATATTCACACACACATCCCTGCTCTTTATGCAAAGAAGCCCAAGGGCACATACACACTCAAGAACACACACACAGACACTCACACTCACACACACACACACACACACACACACACACACACGCTCAAGCACACAGACACTAATAAATTCACACGCACAAACACAGATACAGAGAGGGACTGATGGTAGAGACGCAGCTGATAAAAATACTCAATAATTATCCAGCAGCAGCAGCAGCAGCAGCAGCAGCAGCAGCAGCAGAGAGCACAGAGCCATACTGCATCTTAATCTTCTCCTGCCACTGTGTCTCCCAACCTCTGAGCATTCACCGTGGCCTTTAAAACGCACCACAGACACTGCAAACATTTCTGAAGGCCAAACCGTTACTTATAAATGTTTACTCTATGCCACACAAACACATTCACACACACACACACACACACACACACAGACACACACGCACGCACGCACAGACACACACACAGACACACACGCACGCACGCACAGACACACACACAGACACACACGCACACGCACACAGACACTGTCACATGGACAAAACACTCAACACCACTCATCATCCTCTTAGCCTGAAAAGTCTTGGACTTGAACAAACATGAGAGAGAGAACTGAAGCGATGGCGTGCTATTCCAACCACATATGTTCCTCACACACACACGCACGCACACACACGCACGCACACACACACGCTATACAGAGCTCTCCCCTGTCCATTGCCCCCATGCTGGGTAGGGACCCCTGGGCTGCCTCTCTCTCTGCTCCTCCCAGCGCCCTGCTCCCAGCTTGTGTGCTGTGTGAGGAGGAGCTGCTCCCAGCTTGTGTGCTGTGAGGAGGTGCTGCTCCCAGCTTGTTTGCTGTTTGAGGAGGTGCTGCTCCCAGCTTGTGTGCTGTGAGGAGGTGCTGCTCCCAGCTTGTGTGCTGTGTGAGGAGAGGTGCTGCTCCTAGCTTGTGTGCTGTGAGGAGGTGCTGCTCCCAGCTTGTGTGCTGTGTGAGGAGAGGTGCTGCTCCCAGCTTGTGTGCTGTGTGAGGAGAGGTGCTGCTCCCAGCTTGGGTGCTGTGTGAGGAGAGGTGCTGCTCCCAGCGTGTGTGCTGTGTGGGGAGAGGTGCTGCTCCCAGCTTGGGTGCTGTGTGAGGAGAGGTGCTGCTCCCAGCGTGTGTGCTGTGTGAGGAGAGGTGATGCTCCCAGCGTGTGTGCTGTGTGAGGAGAGGTGCTGCTCCCAGCTTGTGTGCTGTGTGAGGAGAGGTGCTGCTCCCAGCTTGTGTGCTGTGTGAGGAGAGGTGCTGCTCCCAGCGTGTGTGCTGTGTGAGGAGAGGTGATGCTCCCAGCGTGTGTGCTGTGTGAGGAGGTGATGCTCCCAGCGCTCCCAGCGTGTGTGCTGTGTGAGGAGGTGCTGCTCCCAGCTTGGGTGCTGTGTGGGGAGGTGATGCTCCCAGCGTGTGTGCTGTGTGAGGAGGAGCTGCTCACCGCAGGAGGGGGCGCTGGGTGCTGGACTGAGGTCAGGAGGCTGCGGGGGCCGAGCTGAGAGCTCAGGAGTCAGGAGGAGGGGCACAGCATGGCATGGAAGGGAGTCAGGAGGAGGGGCATGGCATGGAAGGGAGTCAGGAGGAGGGGCATGGCATGGAAGGGAGTCAGGAGGAGGGGCATGGCATGGAAGGGAGTCAGGAGGAGGGGCATGGCATGGAAGGGAGTCAGGAGGAGGGGCATGGCATGGAAGGGAGTCAGGAGGAGGGGCATGGCATGGAAGGGAGTCAGGAGGAGGGGCATGGGATGGCATGGCAGGGCCACGGGCTGGAGAGACAGAGAGAAGCTGAGCAGACAGGCGAATCATCTCCAGCTCATTACACGTACAGAGGGAGGGAGGGAGAGACTGAACTCATGAAACAGACAGAGAGTGAGCGAAGGAGAGACAATTAGAGAGAGAGAGAGAGAGAGAGATACCTACAGGAAGAGAGAATCAGAATGAGAGGGAGAAATTTCATCAGAGCCTCGTGACCCCAGTGTCTCCGACTCCCACTGTTCATGCAGCTACTGCAGAGCTGCTAGAATGCTAAATGGAGGGAGTGTGGGTCCGGGGGCCGGTGCGTGCGTGCGTGTGTGTGTGTGTGTGTGCGCGTGTGTGTGTGTGTGTGTGTATCAGGGATTCCGCTGGCCTGTAATTACCGGTTTTCGCCAGGTAAAATTGATGAAAGAAATAAGTGAAAAACTTGCCAATCAAAATGTCCGGTAATAATGCTCATACAAAACGAAACATACCCTTTAACAGGTCATCTGTGTTTTAACCAAAGGAAATAAATAATATCTTAATATTATTATTATCTTATTCTACTGATTAACAGTCACTTAACCTGACTGCTCCCTACTTCCATTAGCGTAGGGGATTTTATCCAATCAAGTTTCATTCTCTGTGAGCTACGCCAGACACATCAGGGTGATTAGCTAATCAAATCGTTCTATTTCCACAAGGAGGGCGTAATCTATTGGAAACATCAGAGGCTCTCTGGGGTTGTTTGATAGCCTATAATGTGACCGTACATGTCAGCACCTTAAGATGGGTACGTAGGCCTATTGTTCTTCACTGGGGCAGTTCTGTTCTTCATGGGGCAGTTCTGTTCTTCATGGGGCAGTTCTGTTCTTCATTTCTCTTTGCCCAAACCACATTTTGCTTATGCTGACAAATAAACAATATATAGGATTTATCTCGTCTAGTAGTGCCATTGCTTTGATAACAATGTTGTGTAATGGTAGCCTAGGCTAGAACTTAATGATGATTGAAATGTATTTGTTTAAAAGCTACAATTTCTTTCAACAGTTTCTTTCTTTAGTTTTACGTCTTTAGCTTACTTATTTATTTTCACCTGTCCAAGGAGGTCTTTGTCATTCATTTGTCACATTCACCACTTCTTAAGTCTGCCTGCCTGCCTGCCTGCCTGCCTGCCTGTCTTTCTGTCAGACTGTCTTTCTGTCAGCCTGCCTGTCTGCCTGCCTGCGTGCCTCATTCCCTGCGTTGGCTGTTAGCGTCACACCTGTCCACAGCACAGGCCATTTGGACTCCACCATCACAGCTGAGAGCAGAGCAGCTAAAGTGGCTAAAGTAGTGATTATTATGGTCTGTCATCTCTGTGCTCTGCCCAGGGGTCTGCTGTGAGGTGAGCTTTTTTACAGTGGGAGAGAGCTTCCTCCTGAGCACCCTACTGAGCTGTACACGGACTGCTCCCAGGGAACCTGAGCATGCCTGTCAGTCTGTCTGTCTGTTTATTTATTTATGGGACACACACACACACACACACACACTACAGCACGGGGGATAACTGGACCTACACAAAAGCATATTAAAGTCAATATACAAGGTAGTGGTTGGGACATTAGGGCTAGCGGAGAGCTCACTGAGAGCTGACCGAGAGCTGACTGAGTGCCTGGTGGCTGTATATACACTACATTAATTTGGGAGAAACGAGAAATGTCTAGACGTAAAACACAGAAGGATAGAGTAATAGTTGGAGCAAGTCCTGAAAAATAAATGAAACGTCTGCTTGACTACCTGCAGCGTCATGAATGCAGAGACGACCAGACCACATACCAGCAAAATCAACACTCTTTTAGCAGAGATTGGAAAGAAAACAATGGGATTTGAATCTGACAGGCTTCCTCACTCAGACTAATGTTCTAACATACCTAATGACACCTTTTTTTTTTAAAACCTTAGGTATTTTAGGTATGTTATGCTTTATCCTTACAACATGTTAGCTTTCCAACTGAACAGACCGCAGGTGCACACAACAATCTCTCGAACTGGAATAACCTTTACAACAGCCGCCATGCCAACGGGACTACCTAGCACCATTTTGTTGGCAGCCGGTCAAACAGAAGCAGGAGTGTTATTTTACAAGCATCTGCTCCAGTAGGCCCTGCCTTCATTAAACACACAGAGTCTCTTTTTCCTTCATAATCTGAGGGGAACACATTTTTTCATTAGAGGTTCAATTATCGATTCAGCAGGGGTAGCGGGGAGCAGCGCGTCCTGAGTTACAAATGAAAAACGTACATATTCCAGCAGCCCCTTCGAAGCCACACTTCATTAAGTGCTCAAAATACTAATTCTATCGATCCGATTCAGAGCAGGCCTTGCGGACTATATTACGCCCATTAGGCTGCTGGCTACTTTCAAGGTGGAAGGCACTGGCTATGTGGTCACGAGGACAGCAGGTCTATATGGTCTATTCTGTATTGTATTAGGCACACATTGCAAATCACAAACACTTTGCCAGAGTAGTGCAGTGACTTAATTAACACTGATTTCTGTGCAGAGGCACATACACAATTGGTTTTGATTAAGTTAAATATGATTAGAAAGATGTGTGATCAATTTAGCTTCTCCTTTTTGCTTCTGCAAGGAGGATTTCACTATAATGTACATCCAACCCAACCCGTGGTGACGGTGGTGAAGATGAACGCCTCAACAATGCTTTTCTTTTTCTAATTTTATACAATGAGTCACCCTATACATATTTGAACTGCACACACTGTGGTTGGCTGGTAATACATCAAAGGCTTGTAGTATGCACACACACACACACACACACACACACACATATACACACACACACACACACACACACAAACACAGACACGCGCATATACACACACACACACACACACACACACACGCACACATACGAATGCACAGAACATACACATAAAGACTTAACAAACTGGTCTGAAAAGAGCAAGCATGACCCATTTCCTGTTTTATCTGTGCAATACGAGGCACTTGAAGATTTACTAACACATAACCATGAAATGCGGAGTCTTTGCGTGCGGTAAAATCAACATAGCAGTTAATCGTAGGCTTTCCAGCTATTTGGAGACTAGGTTTTAAAAACTAGACACACAGATATCAAGTGATGTTTTTCAGTGGGATATAATAACAAAATCTGTGAAATCTCCTTTCCCCTCTGTCTATCTGACAACTTTGCAAAATGTCCTAAATTACTAGCACCTCCACAGCCAGTATCTGTGCTTAGTCTATATTCAATGCAGAAATGAACTGGACACACACACACACACACACACACACACAGTGCTTAGTCTATATTCAATACAGAAATTCACTGGACACACACACAGACACACACACACACACACACACACAGAGAGACACACACACACACACACACACACACACACACACACACACGCAGTGCTTAGTCTATATTCAATACAGAAATTCACTGGACACACACACAGACACACACACACACACAGACACACACAGAGACACACACACACACACACACACACACACAGTCTATTTTCAATGCAGAAATTCACTGGACTGTGGGAGAGGACTGCTTAAGGTGGTCACGTACCAGGCACGGCCCTAGGTTCTCCACAACCTCCTTACAACACACAACATTCGTCTCGTCCAGCCAAGCAATAATCTGAGACTCATAATCTCTGAGACTAATTGAGCTGCATTGTTTTGTATGAAAGGTGCTATAAAAATAAAGTTTATTATTATTAGGGTTCCTCCGTCAGGAGGAAACCTATTGTTATTGTAGGTATTATTATTAGGGTTCCTCCGTCAGGAGGAAACCTATTGTTATTGTAGGTATTATTATTATTATTATTATTCTTGTACCATTGAAGTCAATGGCAGGCCCTAGAACCGTATGGTAACTTTTTCTGAAATTTGGCACACTCATTAAGGACAGTCCCTTCTTCACTCACACCAAGTTTCATGTCTCCCACTAGACCACACTAGCGCCACCAACGGGTCAAAGTTGGACTTTTGTTAACACTGTAACTTTTGAACCGTTTGACCGATTTTCAAAAATGAGGTACCATTGGATTCCTTGGATCAAGACGAATTCAACACACCCTATGGCGTCAATTTCCGGTTATATAGATTTTCCGCAATTTCCGGTTTTATCAAAAACCTTTGAAAGGCATCAACTCCTACAATTTTTGTCAAATCTTCTTCAAAATCACCAGAGATGATCTTCAGACCAAGCCTCACAAAAGTTCTTCAACAGAATTTTGATCCTCACAACCGTTTGTCCGGTACAGCCACTGAATTTCAGCAGAAAAGCCATCAAACAGGAAGTGAAGTCATATCTCAGCAAATCTTTCAGATATCAACACCAAACTTGGTATGCACGTGGAAGACACTACAACATGTTCCCATGTGCAAATGCAACTTCATATCTTCAAAAATGATTGATATAAAGCAAATTGCATTAATCGCTAACGCTAAAATAATGCTTTACACATTTTTCATTCAAAAAGTGATACTCTGATTCAATCACAAGTTCATATGAAGACACTTGAGAATGTTTAGTACACAAATCTGAAAAAAAGTTGATTGTAAGATGAAAAGTAGATTTTTGGTGAATATTTGAAACATGCATGCTTGGCTAATTGCTAGGGTGATTTCCAATCTAATGTCTCCCTCTCTGCTCCTTTGCTCCCCTGCGCGCATGCTCCACTTCTCACAGACACAGACTTTCCCCTGACACACGCGCAAGCTTCTCGAGACGCACACACACTATTTCATGACATTGTGGCCTGACCAAGCCCCCACTCACCCCTTAGCTTGAAGCCAAGGCCCTTGTGGATCTTGACAGTATTGCATTTCAAATTGAATATCCCATTGGTAAGTCTGCAGCATGGATTTTTCTATACAGTGACAAATTGTGCAGAATATACATTTTTCCCTGGTTCACAAAGTCTCAAGAACCCATAATGTCACCAGCATGGATATTTCTCGACAGTGACAATTTGTGAATAATTTAAAAAATGTCTTCAAATCAGCCATTGATCCAATTATCTGCCCAATGTTGTGTACATGTATGAAATACATGTCAGTGTCATGTCAATTTTGTAATGATTGGAATGTTGAGGAGGAACCCGCCATTGCTGCCTGCAGCTATATTTATTATTATTATTCTTGTACCATTGAAGTCAATGGCAGGCCCTAGAACCGTATGGTAACTTTTTCTGAAATTTGGCACACTCATTAAGGACAGTCCCTTCTTTACTCACACCAAGTTTCATGTCTCCCACTAGACCACTCTAGCGCCACCAACGGGTCAAAGTTGGACTTTTGTTAACACACACAACTTTTGAACCGTTTGACCGATTTTCAAAAATGAGGTACCATTGGATTCCCTGGATCAAGACAAATTCAACACACCCTATGGCGTCAATTTCCGGTTATATGGATTTTCCGCAATTTCCGGTTTTATCAAAAACCTTTGAAAGGCATCAACTCCTACAATTTTTGTCAAATCTTCTTCAAAATCACCAGAGATGATCTTCAGACCAAGCCTCACAAAAGTTCTTCAACAGAATTTTGATCCTCACAACCGTTTGTCCGGTACAGCCACTAAAATTCAGCAGAAAAGCCTTCAAACAGGAAGTGAAGTCATATCTCAGCAAATCTTTCAGATATCAACACCAAACTTGGTATGCACGTGGAAGACACTACAACATGTCCCCATGTGCAAAGGCAACTTCATATCTTCAAAAATGATTGATATAAAGCAAATTGCATTAATCGCTAACGCTAAAATAATGCTTTACACATTTTTCATTCAAAAAGTGATACTCTGATTCAATCACAAGTTCATATGAAGACACTTGAGAATGTTTAGTACACAAATCTGAAAAAAAGTTGACTGTAAGATGAAAAGTAGATTTTTGGTGAATATTTGAAACAGGCATGCTTGGCTAATTTCCAGTGTAATGTAACCGGGTAGCTTTAGGACCCAGTTATGATTAGGGTGACCAGACGTCCGGATTTTTAATGCACTGTTCGGCGCAGCATCAAGCCGGACGCATATTTGTCCTCCTTTTTGGAGTTGGAGGTGCAGAACCCAGCTTGACCGCAGCAGAGAAAGTGATTGTAACCCCCAAAAATCTAAAGAGTTATGTCTGGAAATGTTTCGGATTTTGGTCAGTTGATTGTAAACTTGTTGAGCCTACAGCTAAACTAGTGTGTAAGCTAAGTCAAGCTAGAGTTAGCTAACCATTCAACAACTAGCAACTTGAGGCTACATCTCCAAAATGTGCACCCAAGTGAATATGGCCTAATATGTGGAACTTCAGCGAAACAGCCACGACTGGATACATATTTTGCGCCGTCCGCCACAAGTTCGTTGTCTGCGGCACGACAGGAGGCCTGCACGCAAAAAATGATTTCGTTCATATGAAAGGACATGAGGCCGATCACTGTGGTGGATGGGATAGGCTTCATGGAGTTCTGTGAAGCACTGGAACCGAGGTACCGTATCTCATTTTATTTTACGTTAACAGAAACATTACTTGTGTGAGCTAGTCGCTACTGTACTAACTGTATATTGCATGAATAAAATAGATTAGATAGGCTGCAACAGCTTCATGCACTGGTTTGATTATTTGCCGTTTCATGCCAAGGAAAAGTTTCATGTTTACCACAGCCCAGCTCGCTCGGAGCGTTCAATGTGTGAGCTAGTCGCTACTGTACTGACTGTATATTGCACGAATAAAATAGATTAGATAGGCTGCAACAGCTTCATGCACTGGTTTGATTATTTGCCGTTTCATGCCAAGGAAAAGTGTCATGTTTACCACAGCCCAGCTCGCTCGGAGCGTTCAATGTCGGTTCTATACTGTAAAACTTCAATTAATGTTAATAATATTAGTTTCAATCACTGAATGAAGCCTGCCATATTTGGGACAAGAATCGCGACCTTAAATTGCTTGCACGAAACTCTTGATCAGCACTCAGCATTTGTTTATTGTTGTCGTTCATTTAAACCGATGCAGAGGGCGCGACGATAAGGGAGGGAGAGAGAGAGAAAGAAAGAGTGCGTGTGTGTGCGAGTGAGAGGCCAAGGTCTACGGTCTTGGCCATTAGTTAATTTACTTATTTTTGTGTAGGTAATATGTTGTTAAATATGTTAAAACTTAAATAAATTACCTATACAAGTAGTTATGTCTCGTTGTATTAATTTATCCTGTTATTCACGTGCCTTAATGCGCAACCAGATATTCGAATATGTTTGAATATATGTGTTTTTTTAAAGGGAATATTCGAACGTCATTTTTGAGCAATTTTGACAGCCCTACTTTGCAGTGAGTGTGTTTGCCCTACAATGCTAAAAAGTTGCAGTCAAATTTGGCAAAATTGCTAGCTTATGGAGAATCGCCTGCGTGCCATTGCCATACCAGGGTCCGTAGGCATATTACTGCTAAATGTAGGTTTGCCTGAAGCCGCCCAATTTCTACTGTCTGCTGAACTAGTAAGTAGCTTATTTGCCGTCTTGTATGTTGCACTTGCTTGGTGTTTGACTGTGTTAGGACAGTTGTTGACTAACTAGTTTGTCATAATGTCAAAGTCAGCACATTTCAAGAGATTTCGTTAGTTTTAGCCGCTAGCATATCGTTAGCAATTGTTCCGTTATGCTACTTTAATAAGACCTGCAATAGTTTAAATTGCCGTGTTGTAATGGAGTCAATTATTTGCTGCGAGGTTTACTGAATGCTTTAGGCATTAGCTACGTGTACTTCAGGTAGGCTGGCAACTCTCTTACTACATCCATAGTAGCTAGCATATTTGCATGGTGTTCAACCTGGTGAGCTGTAGCCTAATGTTTTTACCACATAGCGACAGACTCCTCAGCCGTTGACGTGACTGTGGACGAGTGTTGAGCAGCGAGGTTACAATTCAACAGCCCTCGGTATGTTTTGTTACATAAGTTAAGAACATTTATATAATGATGCTGTTGCTATTGTGTAACTAATACGGGCATTTCTACCACAGGTAGTGTCCAGCAACTGCCACTGTTTTTCCCACATTAGTTTCTCATTGTTTTATTTCTTTCTGTTCTCTGTTTTGTTTAGCTTAAGGGCCTGTTTTGTGTGCGTTATTATTTTGGAGTTATATCTGTATTTTGAGCCTTGGTTATGCTAGGCTTGCTAACCTGGTGACACGTTTTAGTACACTTTGCAGTGAGTGTGTTTGCCCTACAATGCTAAAAAGTTGCAGTCAAATTTGGCAAAATTGCTAGCTTGGATATTATCTTTACATTTAGATGGGTTGGTGGTTACAAACAATGAGAATGCGCATGCAGCTTCAAGGCAGAACAATGCCTACCATTTCACCTTTACTGTATATGTTCCATCCAACCCCCCTTTCTGAATAAAGTTCCATTGATCTGATGTGTTGCTATAAAAACCATTTTAGCCAAGCTAACTAACATTGTTTTTAGCTAGCTGACATTACCATTCAATCACAAACAAAACATGAATAGAAATAACTTGCTAACAGGGTCCTCACGTTTAATCAAAAGCTTGTAGTGAGATGCATGACCCCCCGAGACAAGCTTTCATGTTAATAATACTGTTGGTCACCCTGATTGTGCATGTTGTGTAGTTAAATGGGATGAGAGAGTCTGACCATGATAAAGTATTGTCAAGCTGCTGTACCATCACAAGGTACACTTGCAAACAGCTGGACATTAGCTGTACCTTGGTCCAGTTCACTGCATGCCTCTTGTCAGTTGTGTATGACTGAGACTAGAGAGATGTCAATTCAGGGAGAGTTCCTATAACCATGGATTTTTAACCAGTTTTGGGAAATTTTGAAAACAGTGTTATTGTGTGGGACTATGTTTTTTAGGCTACTTCTAATCCTCATGCGGCCGCCGCATTTATCCCTTGGCGTGACCTGCACTGGGAAAGAGGGAAACAGCATGGATGGGGAAAGTGTGTGGGCAGAGCAAGCAGTAGTAGTACATAACCTACAAACGTCCTTTAGTGAAGTGTATCCTCACTTTCATACAGTTATTGTTGTAATCAAAGCTTTTAAAGAATGGATCTCTGCATTAAGGACCAGAGCACAGGTGGCCTGACAGAACACGCTTCAAAGTTGTCACTTTCAAAAGGGTGGCATTTTAACCCTGTCAGTCCAAAATGTCTAAAACTTGGTACCCATGACTTATTGCTCATGGGAAACAAAAAAGTCTCAAGAACCCATAATGTCACCAGCATGGATATTTCTCGACAGTGACAATTTGTGAATAATTTAAAAAAAAATGACTTCAAATCAGCCATTGATCCAATTATCTGTCCAATGTTGTGTACATGTATGAAATACATGTCAGTGTCATGTCAATTTTGTAATGATTGGAATGTTGAGGAGGAACCCGCCATTGCTGCCTGCAGCTATATTTCTAATTATTATTATAATCTGGCCTACGGGGGCCACGGGCGTGCTCATAAACATTCTCTCTCACGCTGACCTGCTTAGAGAAGCTGGTCCAGCTCCATCCATCTACTATGAAAGACTCGGGCTACATGCAGACACGTGCATATACACACATACATACACACACACACACACTATGAAAGACTTCTCAGGCTACATTACAGACACGCGCACACACACATACATACACACGCACACACGCACACACACACACACACGCACGCACACACACACACACACGCACACACACTATGAAACACGGGCTACTTTACTGCTGCGGTCAGTTATTCATGGTTTTTTGGCCATGGTCCATTCCACAGGCTGCTGGCACACTCTTTTTGTCTTTGTTCTTTTTCACACCGGCCAGGTGAGACTGCAGCAAAGTGCTGCATGGGGCTGAAAGCAGCAAGCATGACACACACACACCCACACACCCCCCCCCCCCCCCGCACGCACGCACACACGCACGCACACACACACACACACACACACACACACACACACCCGCCCGCACGCACGCACGCACACACACACACACACCCCCGCACGCACGCACACGCACGCACAAACGCACACCAACCCGCACCTTCCATTTATTAACACTCTCCCTATGCTTCCTCTAATCAGCCTGGGAGTTGGTCATCCTGGGCATGATTCATCATGAACTTAGGAGTACACTGTGCAGAAGAAAATGTCAACAAAGGTATGCAATATACACTACACACGCATGCACAGCACTTGCACGTAGCAACTGATCTGAGTGGCTGAGCTATTTTGGACTTGGAATGTATTAAAGGAGAAGAGGAATTTCCAGCATTTCTGATGTCCTGCTTTCCTCTCCTTTGATTCTCTCTCTCTCTCTCTCTCTCTCTCTCTCTCTCTCTCTCTCTCTCTCTCTATACAGTGGGCAGAGCCATAGCGAGATGGCATTTGGCCACGGTGGCATTCTGTGGGGAGAACCCTGTTAAAGCAGAACAAGCATCCTTTGAGATCCAGACATGCCAAGCGCTTCTCTTCCAGGGCCAAGCGAACAGTTTCACAGTCTCACTGCCATGGCGCCTCCATCCTCACACTCGAGATTCGGCAATTAGATGAGCTTTGGTTTGCACCCCATCCCGGACATACTTAATGAGGTGAAATGGGCTCTGGCTGAAGGCGGCCAAGGCGGCCCAGCTGCCGTACACCAGGATTGTTAACCCAGCCCAGACGAGTGTGTGTGTGTGTGTGTGTGTGTGTGTGTGTGTGTGTGTGTGTGTGTGTGTGTGTATGTGTGTGTGTTTGTATGTGTGTGTGTGTGTATGTGTGTTTGTATGTGTGTGTGTGTGTATGTGTGTTTGTATGTGTGTGTGTGTGTGTTTGTATGTGTGTGTGTATATGTGTGTATGTGTATGTGTGTGTGAATGAATGATGCCGCTCCAAAAACAAGATGGCCAGTGTAGGAAGGAGTGGAGGGAGCAGAGTGGTAAAGCCAGTCCTGTGTGTGTGTGTGTGTGTGTGTGTGTGTGTGTGTGTGTGTGTGTGTGTGTGTGTGTGTGTGTGTGTGTGTGTGTGTGTGTGTGTGTGTGGAGCAGAAAGCCAGTCCTCAAAGACAGAGACATTGAGGACATGAGTGACCTAATAACAGTCAAGCAGTTGGAGGGGAAACTTTTAATGGAGGTCTGTTCTCTTGCTAACCTCCAGCTGGCTGAGCCGCTTTTGGACTCAATTCCCTGCACTCACTGTGGAGTGCCCATGCAAAACGACTGGCAAGCAGGCAGGCCAGCTTCTTTGGAGGTTCACTGATTAGTTCATACACTCAGAGCATGTCGAGAAATCTGAAGCTGACTGCGGATCCAAGAGATGTCACAGATCTGGGGAAGGAAACAAGAAAATGTCTGCAGCGTTGAAAGTGCCCAAGAGCACAGTAGCCTCCATCATTCTCAAATGGAAGAGATTTGGAACAGCCAACAGCCTTCGCAGATCTGGCTGCCCAGCCACACTGAGTGACTGGGGACAAAGAGACTTGGTCAGACAGGGAACCAACAACCCAATGGTCAATATAAAGGAGACCCAGAGTTCCTTTGTGGAGATGGGAGAACCTTACAGAGGGACAACCATCAGTGCAGCACTCCACCTGGCAGGCCTTTATGGTAGAGAGACCAGACAGAAAACATTCCTCACTAAAAGGCACACGTTTGCCAAAAAGCATCTGCTCTGATGAAACAAAGATCAAAGTATTTGGCCACAATTCCCAATGGCGTGTGGCGAGGCACTGAGCATCCCCTCATTAATACCAACCCTACAGTCAAACACGGCAGTGATGTTTCTCTGGGAAAGGACTAGTCAGGGTAGAGGGAAGAAGGATGCAGACAATTATAGCGCATTCTTGAGTGAAATCCTGAGCACTCTGGACAAGGTTATCAGGCTGGGACAAAGGGTTACATTTCAACGAGACAACTCTGTGAAAGTCTTAAGTCCACACTTATAGGATTGTAGAAGACTTGAGACTTCATTACTGCCAAAGGTGCTAACCAATACCTGTGTAATGTATGGGATATTTCAGGCTTTTATTTCAAATAAATTCACAAAACACCCCAACAACCTCTTTTTGCTTTGTCAGTGTGGAGTATTGTGGGTAGATTGATGAGACAAAAAAATGAATTGAATCCAACTAAAAATGTGGTAAACTTGAAAGGGTCTGAACACTTGCTGTATGCATACACTGCATACATTCAGATGAGCGTAGACTTGCACTCTTATCTGTCAGAATGGCATCATCTTTCCATTTCGTTTTTGTTTGTTTAACTTCATGTATTTTTAAGCACCCCCCGCCCACCCTCTTTAAAGTAGCACAGCAGGCCTCAACACTCCAGAACACTACAGAACACTACAGAACATTCCAGAACACTCCAGAACACTAGAGTGCAGAGAGAGAGACATAAAGGGCTTGTAGATGAGATGGATGTACGGGATGTTGGGTCCCAACCTGAAGCCTCTTCAGGCGGCAATTAGCCTCCTATGCAGAGCTCCAGACGGCCCGGGCTGCACACTGCACTGGTACCGGCCCAGAGTGGGTGAGGGGCGCAGGCAATTAAGCTGGCCTTGGTGAAGGCTTTAATAAAACATAACAGGGCTTCATGCTTCGCAGAAGAGAGAGAGAGAGAGAGAGAGAGAGAGAGAGAGAGAGAGAGAGAAAGATAGAGAGAGGGAGGGAGGGAGAGATAGATAGATATAGAGGTAAAGATAGAGGGAGGGAGAGGGAGGGAGGGAGGGAGGGAGGGAGAAAGAGAGAGAGAGGGAGGGAGGGAGAGAGAGAGAGAGAGAGGGGAGGGAGGGAGATAGAGACCAAGAGAGAGGAGGGATAACAGAAAGATAGAGCAAGATGAAGAAAGATAAAGAGAGAAGAAGAAGAAAAAGAGGCACAGGGACACAGAGAGCAGGAGAAAGAGATGAAAAAAGAGCACAAGATCTAGAGATGAAGAGAAGGAGTCAGAGGATGTGAGCTCACAGTAAGAGCTCCACATGCCCTATTGTTGCCCCTCTGAACCCCTCTGTGCCTCTCTGTGCCCCTCTGCCCTCCTTCACCCTCAGCGGAGGGGCAGGAAACCCCTAACAACCTGCTACCAGACCCACCATGCAGCCCTGCCCGCGGCCACCAGCGTAACTGAAGGTCTACACCGGTAGCCAGTCAGCATCCAACCGCATTAAATCCCACCATGTAATGAAGCTCTGGGAAACAGGCTGTGACCGCCGGTGAGAACGCAGTCATTACCCTTCTAAGGAGCCCACCAGTGAAACGGGACTGAGAGCATTACCACTTAAGAACAGAAGGCTTACTTGCTTGAGTTTATGGGAATGTATACGTTTTACTAGAAGTAGCCGCTTTGTCGTTCTATAAAAGCTACGATCAAGGTTATGTTCCACTACAATTCTTTATTCTGTTTTACTATTTTACAATCATGAGATGTTTCACAGGCCTATCATTCAGACCTTTTAAAAGCAGGGCCTGCCTGCGCATCTGTTCTACTCAAAGAGTGGCAATAAAGTAATAAAGTATAAAGTAATTCACAAGGACACACACACTAGGCTATGCATGGCGTTATAACACCACGGTTTGGCAGGTTGTGTCATACAGAAGAATGGAGGGCCAAAATTGGGAATGTGTGTAAGGGTTTACGTACAGTCCGCCGGTCAGTGTGGGAAAATAAATCCGGAGGGGACAAACAGGACCCTGACGTGAGGCAGAGGGGTGTTGTTTCATCCTGAAGGGATTTATTCTCTGGTACTGACCGGCAGACTATACATTACCTCACTTATTATCCCACTTGCCAAAACCATAAAAAACATCCCTTCATAATAGGGAGGCCCATTCAAATCAAAGGAACATTCTGAGGAGTCGTATAATAAATAAATATATCTCATACGATTAGGCCAAACTACACATACGACATATATATCCTGTTATATTTAGGGCCTTACTCTTTTTGAGCCTCACCAAAGCCTGTTTACTAATATAAACTACTATTTTAATCTCATTCCCTTTAACTATATTCTTTATTGTCAATATACTTTCCTTGA
>NC_045157.1:5985890-5993390 GCF_900700415.2 Clupea harengus
CCTCGAACTCTGCAGTGCTTCCTGATGTGAAGGCATGAGTCTGTAAAATGACATTTGAAAAAAAGGCAAGCATGCACACAAACACACACACACACACACACACACAAACATAAAAAATCACTTTTATCTATATGCTAATAGTAGGCCTTTGGGTTGCAGATTCTCTCAGATGATGGCTAGCCTAGGTGTCTGATGTGGTGGAGGCCCCTGTTGGGTCGGAGGCAACTGCCCTCTGAGGTTCACACACACACACACACACACACACACACACACACACACACACACACAACACACACACACCACACAAGACAGACAGACTCCCAAGGCCTGGCTATGACAAGCAAGGAAGCCACATGAGCTGGAGGGGATCTCTGCCATCGTCTGCCAGTCAGAAAATCAGAAACCTGGGACATCTTATAGCTGGTCCATCAGAAACCTAGGACAGCTCATCACTGTCAGTTGTGTGTTTTTATCCCAGGGAGTGACAGCACTGATCAACAGAAGAGGCAGGGACGGAAAGAGGAACAGGAGTCACACACGATCATTAAGATTGTGGACCCTAACATGACAATCAGATCGGATTCAGAGGATCCGATTGGCTGTTTAATGAGGACGGAGAGGAAAGGGCTTCCGGTTTCCTGATTTCCAGAGGCTGGCCTCGGCGAACGCGCAACGCTCCATTGGGAGGAACCGCAGTCCGCGGAGATTCATTCTCTGGGGCGGATCTTCATCATATCCTGCCAGTTCGCTCGACTGAAACAGGCAGTTCATAACTGAGGGTTATATGTCTTCCTCCTGGGTCCCACACATATACAGGAAAAGGGAATGAAACAATCAAAAACGTAATAAAAGAAGTCACGGAGGTCAGTCCTGATTGCCAGGGTGTGACATTAGAATGAAAACCTGCATCGATGATCTGCTTCGGAGAGTGATGAGCAGCTTAGAGCAGCACTATGTGACTGTTGAGGTGAAGCACGAGCACGAGCTAAAACACAGAGAGCTATGGACTCACACCCCAACACACACTTCTGTTCTGCACGGTTTAAACAGAAAAATGACTGACACTTTTAGTGGATGAGTGTTTGAAAATGTGAGGGTTCAGTGAATAACAAAAAAAGAAAAAAAAAAAAAAGAATAACAATCTGCTTAGGAAATCCAGGATTTTAAAACGATCTACAGCGGGGATCAAATCCACCGTGTGTTTTTCCATTCATCAGAGGGATTGTTGAATGGTTGGTTTGGCATCTTTCTCACATAGCTAGTGTAGGGTTACTGTTCCACCTGACCGCAGTCTAACCCTTAATTTACTGTGACGCCCGAAAACGTAAACAGAAAGATCCTTACATACACGTTCAGTTCTGGTAAGTTTGGGAAGCCTTCTGATTCTCAAAGTGGCAGAGATGCTATATTTTATTTTCCCTGATTACATCTATTTAATTGACAGCTGTAAGAAAAGAAAAAAAAGAAAACAACTAATCGAGTTCCACAAAAAAGAATAAAGGCAATTAAAACACTCTGAAGTCTCTCAAAGACTGTTGCATACCATTCTTTTATGTTGTACATGTAAAACAACTTTTGCCAAAGCCTTAAAAAGACTGAATGGATTATTGCATTCAGGGAAGAAATTAGCATAATAACAGCAGAGAGGCTATTAAAGCACTATTGAGTGAGCACTAAATGAATATAGTAATTAATGAGGCTGACTTCACCGCTAATTGATCTGGAGGCATTTCACACCAAATACTGTGATGATATTTTCCAAACAACCAATTAAACAGAAGAGCTCCTAAACACTTCCTGAGAACTGGACTGCACTCATTCATGCCCTCGAACCAGAACCAGATCCCAAACAGAACCAGCACAACCAGACCAGAACAGCCTATGCGGGGGGAAAGCACCTCTGGTTCATTTCAAGCAAGGCTGCAAAAAACTGAACAAACACATCATCGTTGTCGTGGCCGTCATCCGACACGGTGCGTAACGGGACAGTGAATGTGGGCGTGTATGCCAAGTGCAGTAGCGGTAGCAACAGTAGCGGAAGCAGCAGTAGTGGTAGCGGTAGCAACAGTAGCGGTAGCAACAGTAGCGGAAGCAGCAGTAGTGGTAGCGGTAGCAACAGTAGCGGTAGCAGCAGTAGCGGAAGCAGCAGTAGTGGTAGCGGTAGCAACAGTAGCGGTAGCAACACAGCACAGCACATCACATCACAGCACAAAGGGGCTCTCAGTCAGAGGGGAAACTGGGTGTCCTCTGACTACAATGGCCCCCTCCCTCCCCCTGTGGACAATTCACTTATCGTCCCTGATGATCCACACTCCTGATTGTTCCCTCTCCCTCTGGTGTGTCAGCACTTTACCATGGTTCACCTCAGAGAGAGAGCGAGAGAGAGAAGGAGGGAGAGAGAAGCAAAGACAGAGTGAGAGGAAGAGAGGGCGATACAGAGGGGCAGTGAGAGAAAAAGATGGCTAAAAGAGAGAAACACTTGGCGAGAGACTGAGAGAGAGAGAGAGAAGGAGAGAGAAAGGGAGAGAGAGAGAGAAGGAGAGAGAGCGAGAGACAAAGACAGAGTGAGAGTTAGAGAGAGACACAGAGAGCACACTTCTCTGTGGCTGTAATTAGGGCCAGCCTGGATGGTTCATTAGTCCGGTGAACAGAGCTGCTCCTCCACACCCCTCTTCTCAAAAGTTAACTTTTCTCTCCCGTATTTGCAAAGGCCAGGGCCTCTTCATTGCTTTTCTGGCAAGCCCTCACTTCATTAGAATGACTTACTGAGGAATGAGCAGGGCCACTGACATATCAGAGAGTGTGTGTGTGTGTGTGTTTGTGTGTGTTATGATGATGATGACGTGTATGTGTGTATTCCCACCCAACTGAAGCCTATTTAATGGGATGCTACGGAGCTCTAACCTCCGCAAGAAGTGTGTACACCTCACACCTTGCTATCCTTGCTATCTCTAGCTTAGGGAACCATCTTAACAGTTAGTAGTTGCTAGCCTTTGTTAATATGAACTCACATGAATATGTGTGAATATGAACTTGTGTTAAAAGCTGCACAGGCACCCTGAGGGTTTCTGAGGAGACTGTAACATCGGCTAGAGAACTAGCTCTCACGTCATGCAAATGGGATGCTGCCATTTAAACTGTTTAAGGTCATTTAAAAGATTCCTTTTGGCTAGCTAGCTAGTTAGCGGTCATAGCAACTAGGCAACCAAGTAACACCGTTTGCTGCATAACGTGAAACAAGGTTTAATTTCTCAAAATCAGCTCACCAATAAAAGTCAGTCTTGGGTTCAGAGTGATCACAACCACTTGCAGTGATAAATGGGTTCACATAGACATGAAACAATCCTGAGAGAAGTAATGGGACATCAATGGAGCAGTGGAGCAAGGGCTTACTCTGATACTGATTTAGTGAACGAATGAGTGTGTGTGTGTGTGTGTGTGTGTGTGTGTGTGTGTGTGAGACAGCTCCACTACCCCGCACAGTTAACACCCCTCACCAAACTGTATTCCTCCTCAGTCTCCCGTTTGTCCAAGCGGTGGTGAGTGTGTGTGCGGTGGTGAGTGTGTGTGCGGTGTCTTACCTTGCTGGGGGATCTGGTTCCCTGCGCGAGCCTCCTGGCTGCCATGGCGACGAGCGCGCAGAGGAGGGCCGAGGAGCAGGCGACGGCGACGAACACCAGGGCCCAGGGGAGGGCGCAGAAGTAGCAGGAGCCGCCGGCCGACGTGCAGACCACCACGTGCAGCGCGGCGAACAGCAGGCACAGCAGGTAGAAGGGCAGAGACACCAGTGCAGAGCCCACGGGCACGTCCACCTCCGCAGCCCTGCTCAGGGCCTCGGGCATGGCCAGCAGCAGCAGCAGCAGCATCTGCACACACACACACACACACACACACACACACACACACACACCACACACACCACACACACACACCACACACCACACACGGGTGTTCAGATACAAACCTCACTGTTAAGTTTCAAGAAAAACACACTAACATGCAAACCAAATATGGGTTATTAAGCATTTAGAAGAACACCCACATTATGCATAGGCATTCAGGAACTCTCTCTGTCTCTCAGACATTCACACACGGCCACAAACATTCATACATGACTGCATGTTTAATAACAATAAGGAAGACTCAAAGGCACACAAACGTACTCAACCAAATCGAGTAAAACTATCTTTTCAACACACACACACACACACACACACACACACACACACACACACACACACACACACACACACACACACACACACACACACAAACACACATGAAGACTGATGAACTTTGCACAAGGTCTTAGCTGGCCCCAGGACAAAAAGTACAAATCCACCATGTGGCATTTTCATCAAATGAATCCAATAACAATGGGTTCATAGCTGAGCGCAGCTCTCATTATTCAGTTACAGACTACCAAATGTAATTAAAGAGCTAACTTAATTAGCGACTCATTGTGCCTCTTATGCCTGTTGCAGTGTTTCTCTCCCACTGCCCTCCCCTGCAGCTTCACCACCCCATAGCCTGTGGGCATGCGGCAAAGTAAAGTTCACCGAATTCACACCAAACTAATTGCTTTGTCCTTGGGGCGGCGAGATGAATGGCTTGAAAGAAGACCCCTAAACGTTTGTAGCGTTTGTCTTTGTAGCGCTCTGCAGCAGTCCCCGCGGACTCCAAACGCCGAGCACCGGCGTTGCTTAGGTGACGCGCATCTACTTTTCAGCGCCAGGGCCCCGCGCGGCGTCAGGAACGCCAGCGGCCAGGTTCTCCTCTTCCGCCCTCCAGCATTTCTTTTGCGCCTCTTTCATCCCTTCTCTCTCTGTCTCGCTACCTGAGAGGAGATCAGCTCCCGGGGAGAAGGATGGGGAGGTGAGCTCCGTAAGGAGGGCAGTGGAGGAGGAGGAGGAGGAGGAGGAGGAACACAGACTCAGGTCTGAAAGCCTGCTCCTGAGACGAGACAGAAAAGGAAAAGGAAAGCCCTTGATATCTCTATACACTGGCTTGCTTATAAATAATGGCCTTGACTTCAGTCTGAAAGCAAGCAAGCAAGAAGGAAATTGCGAGAGAGGGAGAGAGAGATATATGAGAGAGAGATAATGAGAGAGAGAGAGAGAGAGAAAATGAGAGACAGAGAGAGAGATAGATATGAGAGAGAGAGAGAATGAGAGAGATGCTGGTAAGTGGCTGTGCTGTGCTGTGCTGTGCTGTGCTGTGCTGTGCTGTGCTGTGCTGTGCTGTGAGTGAGAGCCCTTGCTTATGAATAATGACGTGGACTTCACCTCCCCTTTGACAGAGCTTTTGACTTGGGGAGTAAAGAGTTGGGAAGATAATTGGAACTGTAACCCCCCCGACTAACAATTAGGCTAAAAGCCTCTGTACTGAAGATATGGACGCATCAAAACAGCAGCTGCCAAAATCATTTCCTCTCAAATAAATGAGACGACTCAGTTTGGGAGCGCACTCTAAACATGAGCGCCCTTGACTAGGATACTCGACCACATTTGTTTTTTCTTTGGTATCTGGCTTTGTTGCGTATACAAGGTTACTGTTTTACAGTCCAAAACAATTAACCGGTCCCCATGAATAGGCATGTAACTTCAATTGCCCACCCATTTATTTTGGCTGAGAAAAAAAGAAACAACAAAAGAAAAAGGCCACAGACTGCACTGCTGCTCATTTAGCCGTGCTAATAAGCTTTGACTACACAGGAGACTGCATTTCAAACAGAAGTGTACTTAAAAGTGGGAGACGCAAAAACAAGAACAAAGCCATATGGTGCTACCTACACCGTTTGTAGCCTGGGAAAAAAACACTATTCTAACGGCACACTTGACAGCTACGGAAAGCAGGGGTGGCTTCTGTGAGTTTGCCAAAAAATAAAAAACACTCCAAAGATACCTGATTGAGGAGATGAGCGCTTTCCCCACACTGACCTGAGTACAGAACACACGCCTCTGTCTCACTGCTTCCCAGAGCATCAGTAGAGTTCTCCGCTGTCATCGCTGTGTTGATTGACAGATTCATCTCCCTGGCAACCTCTGACTCTGAACGCACACGGTGATGTGGCATGCTGAGGACCACAGGGGTTGTGCACCTGAGGAGGTGATGAAATAAGGCTCTCCTTCTTTCTCCTTCTTTCTCTCTAGTATATCACTACTGTACTCCTGGTGGACACCCGGACTTCTGTGATGCCAGGGAAATGGCCTTCATCTCCAGACTCTCATGCTAGTCTAGGGATGCTAAGATGAACTGAAAAATGGTTCATCTCGGTTATAAATCGGAAAGGTGAATTCATCTTTACAACTTTGAGGTCCGTATTTTGAAGCCATAAAAAAAACAGTCAGTGTGAATATAAACTAATTTGAGTTCTCTAACATCGTGTCGTATTCTATACAATCTACTCAATGATATGTACCCCCCACTGCATTCAGAAAGTTACTAGTGAACACTCCTGTAGTGCATCAGGTTTAGTTTTTCCTGCTAAGTGCTATGAGAGGTTGTGCTGTTGTGCGTGTGTGTGTGTGTGTGTGTGTGTGTGTGTGTGTGTGTGTGTGTGTGTGATTGTGCTTGGAGAGGTTGTGCTGTTGTGAGTGTGGAGAGGTTGTGCTGTTGTGCGTGTGTGTGTGTGTGTGTGCGTGTGTGTGGCTGTGCTTGGAGAGGTTATGCTGTTGTGAGTGTGGAGAGGTTGTGCTGTTGTGCGTGTGTGTGTGTGTGTGTGTGTGTGTGTGTGTGTGTGGCTATGCTTGGAGAGGTTATGCTGTTGTGCGTGTGGAGAGGTTGTGCTGTTGTGCGTGTGTGTGTGTGTGTGTGTGTGTGTGTGTGTGTGTGGCTGTGCTTGGAGAGGTTATGCTGTTGTGCGTGTGGAGAGGTTGTGCTGTTGTGCTGTTGTGCGTGGGCTACATAGTGAGGATGGCAGAGGAATGTGCGCTCCCTAAACCGTTGAAGCAGAAAATAATCAAGACAAGGTGAAATGGCTGTTATTTCTTTCACAATTTACCGTGCCACCTATTTTCAAACCGTAGCATCCCTACTCACTACCAACTAATTTAGCGAAAAACAAACGGAGGAAGTCAATAGGTCATGTGAAAATGTCACCCTCCTCAACAAACCCACTTTCTCCTTGACACATCTTAGTTTTACTGGACACAGAGAGAGAGAGAGAGAGAGAGATGCGCTGGTCAGGTTGTCTTAGTTTAACTGGACACAAAGAGAGAGAGAGACACAGAGAGAGAGAGAGAGAGAGAGAGAGAGAGCGAGAGAGAGAGAGAGAGAGAGAGAGATGCGCTGGTCAGGTGGTCTTAGTTTAACTGGACACAAAGAGAGAGAGAGACACAGAGAGAGAGAGAGAGAGAGAGAGAGAGAGAGAGAGAGAGAGAGAGAGAGAGAGAGAGAGGCGCTGATCAGGTGGCTCCCCGGCCTGACGATCCTGAGGATCCTGCCGCACAGATGGCTTCCCAGCTGCCCTTGCCCAAACAGCCATCCGTCTCCGGGCCG
>NC_045157.1:5998390-6003390 GCF_900700415.2 Clupea harengus
ACACAAAGAACTTTAGTTGCAGCTTAACGATAACAAGCGAAGGGCAGCGATTACCACTCGCTCTGGCTAAAGCAAGCAATCCCCCGGCCTGCGTGGCGTGGCGTGGCGCGGTGGTCATTTGCGCTGGCTGAAATAAAGGGCCTTTGATGCGGTGCGATGACAGGCAGAAGTCCTAATGAAAGTGTAATTTCTTGCATTGATCGTGGCGGCGGTGGTGGTGGCGGTGGTGGTGGTGGTGGGGGGGAGACGAATGGGCCGTCGAGGCTGCTTTCTCACCCACTGCTAATGGGATCATTACAGCGGGACCTCTGCCTGCCGGACACCTAATGGCAGGCTCCATTCAGGAACACTATTTACAGCTCTGATAGAGGAGAGAGGGAAGGAGAGAGAGAGAGAGAGAGGGAGGGGGGGGAGAGAGAGAGGGAGGGGGAGAGAGAGAGGGAGGAGGAGGAGAGAGGGAGAGAGAGAGAGGAAAGGAGAGAGGGAGGGAGACGGGGGGAGAGACAAAGGAGACAGAGGAGAGTAAGAAGGGATGAGGGAGAGAAAGACAAGAAAGAGAAAGAAAAAAAGACATAGAAAGAGGGACAGAGATGGGCTGGATGGTTAGAGAGCAGGCTGAGTGAATACACACACACACACACACACACACACACACACACTCAGGCTGAGTGAATACAAGTGTAATAAATACATGTAGAGAGAGAGAGAGAGAGAGAGAGAGAGAGAGAGAGGGTGGTGAAGAGTGATAGAAAAGGGAGATGAAGAGGTAGAGGGGGATGGCGCAGTAAGTTAGACAGGAGGGGAAAAAGAAAGGGAGGGTAAGAATGAGCGAGATGGAGAAGAGTAGGAAGACAGAGAGAAAGAGAAAGAGAGAGAAAGAGAGAGAGAGAGAGAGAGAAAATCAGAGCGAGCATCTTTGCGTTTAATCATTTGAGAGCTGAAAGGATAAATCTAAAAATCCAGCTATCACTACAGATTCACAGCAGAATGTGTGTAATGGTGATAGTGACATTTCTCCTGATGTCAGTGTGTGTGTACGTGTGTGTGTGTGAAAGAGAGAGAGAGCGTGTGTGTGTGCGTGTGTGTGTGTGTGTGTGTGTGGTCTGACTCGAGATGGAAACGAGATGGCGTGGTGAACAAAGCAAACGGAAGGCACATCATTCTGAGCAACTTCGGTTAACATCACCAGTCCCCCCCAAAACACACCTCAGCAAAAATAAAAACCCTGGCACCAACGTGGATGCTGCCACAGTGTTTCTGTGTGTGAATGTGTGTGTGTGTGTGTGTGTGCGTGTTGCTGCGATAGCGCTCCTGTGAGTGTGTGTGTGTGTGTGATGCTGCCACAGTGCTCCTGTGTGTGTGTGTGTGTGTGTGTGTGTGTGTTGCTGTCATAGTGCTCCTGTGAGTGTGTGTGTGTGTATGTGTGTTTGTGTGTGTGTGTGATGCTGCCACAGTGCACACACACACACACACACACACACACACACACACACACACAGTACGAGGCATGACCTTGCCAAACCAATGTAAAGTTGAAAAGCACAACACATGAGCACATGTGCAAGTAATGGCCTGGCAGAGATAACCAGGCTGGCTAAAAGAATGTACTACTTACTACGTAAGGCTAACTTTGTGGATTGCTGATGCAGAAAAAGTAAGTCTGACTTTTAAAACACTGGTGCTTAAAAAAAGGATAATATCTGTAGATGCAGCCAAAAAAAAAGAGTATGAATATAGATATATCCATACCCTTTCAAAGACGTACCAAACTATTCTATTCTGCCAAGCTTAGCCTACACAATGAAACCCCTCAAGTATGAACCGCCTCACGCGGGCGCACATGTGCACCGCCTAGAGACTGAATCAGCCCAGTCCATCACCACTACTGTAAGGCACAAATGAAAAGGCTGCAGCTCAATGCCAGCACTTGCAGTCCGGAGCCAAAGCAATCTTCTCCCTTGCCCTACTCCACGAGCCCCTCTCCGCACATAGCTAGCGCTCCGCGTCACAATCTGTCAGCCTGGCACGGAGAAGCAGCACAGGCGGGGGGGACTGGAAGCGTCCCCCCTTCAGAACCAACACTGGCGCATTATGCATGTAGGGCACCGGTGAACGTGCACAGTGCTCTGATCTATCGCTGCTCAGAGCAGAGTTTCCTCCGCATTACCGACCCAAGCGCAGGGAACATGGAGGGAAGTCATTCATCACACACACTCTGATGAGTGACTCTCTGTGTGTGTGTGTGTGTGTGTATGTGTATACGCCAGTTGTGCAGAAGTGTGTGCTTTGTGTGTGTGCCTGTTGGAGTGTGCATTTAAATATGTGTGTGTGTCTGTGGTTATGAGCATTTCTGTGCCTGTTGGAAAGTGTATGCGTTTCGGTGTGTGTGTGTGTGTGTGTGTGTGTATACGCCAGTTGTGCAGAAGTGTGTGCTTTGTGTGTGCCTGTTGGAGTGTGCATTTAAATATGTGTGTGTGTCTGTGGTTATGAGCATTTCTGTGCCTGTTGGAAAGTGTATGCGTTTCGGTGTGTGTGTGTGTGTGTGTGTGTGTGTGTGTGTGTCGCAGTGCAGCCGGTGTTACTGTGGCCCTGGAGACGGGCTGATCTCATAAATCACAGAGCGTGTCTGGTAGAAGCATGCACACATACATTCCCACACACACTCACACACTCTCTCACACACACACACACAAACTCTCTCTCAAACACACACACACACACTTTCTCTCTCTCACACTCTCTCACACACACTCTCTCTCAAACACACACACACACACACACACACACTCTCTCTCTCTCAAACACACACACACACACACACACACACACACACACACACACACACAGTCAGTCAGCCAGCCAGGAGTGAGGTTGGCCTTGTGCTCCGTTCTCATCTCGTTCTTGTCCTTCTCCCTCCTGCTGGGGATGGAATACCTGACACGCTCACCTGACTGGTGCGAGTGCAGACACACACACACACACACACAAACACGCTTGCCTGACTGGTGCAAGTGCACACACTCTGACACACACGCCTGACTGGTGCGAGTGCGCACACACACAACGACACATACACTGAGACACACACACACACACACACACACACACACACACACTCGCCTGACTGGTGCGAGTGCACACACACACACACACACACACACACACACACACACACACACACACACACTCGCCTGACTGGTGCGAGTACACACACACACACACACACACACACACACACACACGCTCTCCTGACCTGCCATCAGTAATGCCAAACCCCCTCCACTTTGTGCTGCTGGACCCTGTGTCATAACCCTAACCTCTAGTTCCGTCACATGGACATATGTGTTTACAGTCGCAAACAGACGTGTGTGTGAAGTCACCCAAAGAACAAGAATGTCACACTATGCTGGACATGTTCCCAAAGGGAGTCAGAGCTGTTCTGGTGCTGTGTGTGAGCTCCAGAGGGCCGGGCCCGTCGTCAGGGGAGAGCTGTTCTGGTGCTGTGTGTGGTCTCTAGTGGGCCGGGCTGTGTGTGAGCTCAAGTGGGCCGGGCCCCTCCACAGAGGAGAGCTGTTCTGGTGCTGTGTGTGAGCTCCAGCACCAGAGACACAGGAACCGTAGAAGGCCGCATGTTGCAGTGTGATACCAACAGTGACTGCTCCCTCCTGAAGCTCCCTGCCCGGTGGCTGTTCCCTCCTGAAGACCCAACTCTTCAGAGAGCACCTCCCCTCCTAACTGGCACCTGACTAGCGCTTAACTTGCACTTCAGCAGTTACATTCCTGCACTTCTTTTTCCTCTTTTCTAGGTTGTTGTTTTTCTAATTCTCATGTAAAGTAGTATTTATTGTTACACCATGCTTTTTTATTGCTCTTAGCTTGACTGTTCTCTCCCTTGTACGTCGCTTTGGACAAAAGCGTCTGCTAAATGACTAAATGTAAATGTAAATGTCCCTGCCCAGTACTGTTTCCTGTAGAGGCCCCAACCTGAGTCATGCTTTGACACACACTCTCGTAGTGAGGTGAGGATTATGGATCCTGGATAATGGATAATGAAAGGAGCGAGACCAGCATGACAAAAGAGCAGAAAAATGGCTTAAATGCACCACCCTCACTCTCAGCACACACTCTCATTCTGTCTGTCTGTCTGTCTGTCTGTCTGTCTGTCTGTCTGTCTGTCTGTCTGTCTGTCTGTCTGTCTGTCTGTCTGTCTGTCTGTCTGTCTGTCTCTTTCTAGCTCTCCCTGCCTTGCTCTCTCTTTGACTGTCTCTGTCTATCTATATCTGCTTCTCTCTCTGTCTGTCTCTCTGTCCCTACCTCTCTCTTTCTGTCTATCTCTCCCGTCTGTCTGTCTGTCTGTCTGTCTCTGCCTCTCTCTATATCTCTCTGTCTGTCTGTCTATCCCTGCCTCTCTGTCTGTCTGTCTGTCTGTCTGTCTCTGCCTCTCTCTATATCTCTCTGTCTGTCTGTCTATCCCTGCCTCTCTGTCTGTCTGTCTGTCTGTCTGTCCCTGCCTCTCTCTCTATCTCTCTCTCTGTCTGTCTGTCTCTCCATGCCCCCCTCTCTCTCTACATCTGCCTCTCACAATCACTATGGAAACAAGAGACCTGCAGAAGCACAGTGGAAAGGTTGGGTGGCCACGTGGAGCTGTGCTAAGATGGGGGTGGGAGGGAGAGGGATGGGGGCTGCATACCCCCCTCCCACCCCAACACACACACACACACACACACACACACACACACACACACACACACACACACACACACACACACACACACACACACACACAAACTTTCCTGCAGTGAATTACCTGTTCCCAATCGCCCACATTCTAAATTGTGATTTAACTGACTGCAGGGCCAGACAGCAGATCTGTGAGGGGGCGTTTCTCTCCACTAAAGAACTCTAATCCCACTGACTGCGTGCAGGCTAGCAGAGATGAGGACGCTGATGAGGATCAGAGCGGTCATTAACGCCAGACTCACAGATCCCCCACCCGACAG
>NC_045157.1:6008390-6058390 GCF_900700415.2 Clupea harengus
TGTGTTAGTGAACCTACTGAATGTGTGTATTCATGTAGGCACCTTTTAGAGTCCAAAATCTCTAGGAACAAAACAGTTATCAACATCAACATTTTCACTCCTTATCACCCCAACCCCCAAACACACACACACACACACACACACACACACACACACACACACACACACACACACACACACACACACTCTTTAAACACACACACACACACTTACTTCTTAAACACACACACACACACACTTACTTCTTAAACACACACAATCACACACACACATCCTCCTTAAACACACACACATACTTACTTCTTATACACACACAATCACACACACACAATCACACACACACACACACACACACACACAAAAAACCATAGCCAACACTAATCTTCATAATAATAGTCTCATTTGGTGAAAATGTCAGACTCAATGCCTATTGAACTTAGATAGAATAGACAGAGAGAGACAGAGAGAGACAGAGACACTGCAAGAGAGAGAGACAGAGAGAGAGAGAGAGAGAGAGAGAGAGAGACTGCAAGAGGGAGAGAGATAGAGAGAGAGAGAGAATAGAGTAGAGGAGCCTGTAGAGCAGAGAGAGAGAAAGAGAGGAAGAGAGAAAGAGAGAGAATAGAGAGAGGGAGAGAGAATAGAGAGAGGGAGAGAGAGAATAGAGAGAGAGAGAGAGAGAGAATAGAGATAGAGAATACAGTAGAGGAGCCTGTAGAGCAGAGAGAGAGAAAGAGAGGAAGAGAGAGAGAGAGAGAGAGAGAGAGAGAGAATAGAGATAGAGAATACAGTAGAGGAGCCTGTAGAGCAGAGAGTGGGGAGGCTGTGTGTGTTCGTCAGCTCGAGTACACATGCTAATGAGCTCCTCTCCAGCTGTGCCAAGACGTCAGCCATTTACACTCCGGGCCCAGACCAGCCTGTGTAAACACGTGTGTGTGTGTCTGTGTGTGTGTGTGTGTGTGTGTGTGTGTGTGTGTGTGTGTGTGTGTGTGTGTGTAAAAGGCACCAGGTAAAGTGGAACCAAACAAGTCCTCACAGGAAGGTGGGTGAAAGAGAATGCTTGATGAAAAAAAGAGAGAAAACAGTAAAGTGAATGAGAAGTAGCCATGGTGACGAGGGAGAGAGAGAGTGAGAGACACGTGACCTCCGCTGACCTTTGCGTTTGAATGCCGGACTGATGAGCACCAGAGGAGTGTTGATTTCAGGCTCAGAGGATCCGCCATGACTGCCCGTCTCAGACATGCCGTGGTCTCCACACAGCACCAGCAGGTTGGGCAGGGTCCCCTCTGACTCCTGGAAGAGAGGAACACACACACACACACACACACACACACACACACACACACACACACACACACACACACACACACACGTTTCATGGCAGGTTAGTTAGTGATTTACAAACAGTAAAATCTAGCTTGTGTACATGGAAAGATCAGTAGGCATACAACAACACAACTGTCTAAACACACAACTGGGAAGACGGGGGGGGGGGGGGTAAATATAATTGATAGACTGGGCCTCCCCCAGATTGATGGAGAACACAGACATAGTTGAGATTGGGGTTAAGAAAGGTCATTCGTCTCCTCTGGATCATAACTCAACAGGTAGAGGACATGGTAATGAACCGCCTCAGACAGTGACAGACCCAGCGTGTGAACATGTCAATCAGCAACACAAACACGGCTGCCGCTCGTTAATGGAGGACTCCTTTTAGAAACCTGTGGTTTCGCCATCCAGAAAGAAAACATTCTCAATAACAAATGGAATGTGTGAGAAATGGAGAGGAAATAATCTGCTCCATTTCTGTGTGGCATTGTGTGTGCGTACAAGAGGAGAGCACATTCATTCACACTCACCGCCTTGGTGTCATTACCACCTTGTTCTAGCACAGATTCAACAGCACACTCTGTGCAAACCTCAGAAGCACACAACCCAAAGGTCACAGAGGTGCAAAGCTTGTAAAATCAGGCCACTTGGACCCATTTCAATCCAGAACACACCCAGTCTCTAGCCACTCCGGCAGCAGCTCACAGAAGCAGCAGTTTTAAGTGTTTCCAGGAGTGAGGCGACCCCAGCCTCTGTACAGTGTGTGTGTGTGTGTGTGTCAGTGTGTGCTGATCCTTATCGGAGCATGTGTGTCAGGCCGATTCCCATGGCGGTGGCCAGAGAAACAAAACACTCATCAGTGAGAAGAAGCAGAGAAACACAAACAAGAGACAGGGAAGGACCAGAAATCATTGCACTCCTCCTTTGGCCGTGTGGTTTAAAGGGGTAGTCCGTGTGGATTTCTATCAAGTTTCGATTGAAGTTGATTTGATTGATGATGCCTGGGGCATTAAGATGTGCAGTGGCTGCAATGGCTTTTGGATAGTAAGGCTCATTCAAAGACAGTCTTCGAGGCTAAACACTCAAGAGGCAACAACGGCACAGAGGGAAAACAATGACAACATTAGCCAGCACCACCCTGCTAGCATGAGCGGGCATTCGAAGCATGTCACTGATGAGGGGGGTGTATGGAAGCACATGTCAGAAGGGAAAAATAAACTTCATTAGCATCAGCAGTCAGGGATGGTAGGCCTAATTCCCAACATGGATATAACACCCTGTTCATTAGTGCCTCTAGCAATCAGTGTTGAGCTCAGCGGGTGACGGCCAACTGTGAGAGGATCTGCCACCATCCTGTCTGCGGGCGCTGCGTCCCGCACACACAGCGACGTACAGCAGATGAGAATGGAGGGACTGAAGACATGAGGAGTGTGCCCAGGGAGGTGAGGAAGAGGAGAGCGAGGAGGAGGAGTAGGAGAAGAGGCAGAGGAGAGGAGAGGAGAGGAGAGAAGGAGGAGTAGGAGGAAAGCAGAGGAGAGGCAGAGGAGAGGAGGAGGAGGAAAGCAGAGGAGAAGAGGCAGAGGAGAGGAGAGGAGAGGAGAGGAGAGAAGGAGGAGTAGGAGGAAAGCAGAGGAGAGGCAGAGGAGAGGAGGAGGAGGAAAGCAGAGGAGAAGAGGCAGAGGAGAGGAGAGGAGAGGAGAGGAGAGAAGGAGGAGTAGGAGGAAAGCAGAGGAGAGGCAGAGGAGAGGAGGAGGAGGAAAGCAGAGGAGAGGAGGAGAGGAGAGGAGGGGACAGGAAGAGGGGAGGTGGTTTCTCTCCCATTTTTTTCGCTCTCTGTCTTTCTAGCTAAGTTTATCCCTATCTCCTTTGCTTTCTCACATCTCTTCTTCAATCTCTCTCTCTCTATCTCTCTCTCTGGCACTCTCTACCTCCTACATCCTCTGGGAGAAAGCATGGTGATCTGCTTCGTTTCACTTCAAAGATCCCTCTCCCCTGCCTCTCCTCTCCTCTCTTCTCCTCTCCGTGGCCGGCCCTGGGCTCACTCGAAAGACTGATTGTGATAGGCACCTGAAGGCATCCCTCCCCGTAGCCCTGCTCTCTGTTCTCATTGAGGACACGCTACCCAAACTGATAGGGGTCTGCGCACACGGATACAGCTAACCTCATTCTCACAGCCCTGCTAACTGCTCTCGTTGAAGACACCCGCTACCCGAGCTGTTGAAGTCTGCACACACGGATACATCTAACCTCATTGTCATGTCGAGCATGGCTGAGACACACCGTCCCCCCTCTCCTCTCCGGCACGCCAGGCAAACCGTAGTAATTATCGCTCCCAGCCCAGCGGCAATTGCTAACAGTTCTGACAATCCCAGGGGCCGTCTGTCATTTGCAATTGCTTAGCACCTCCCCCCGAATGGAGTCTGTTTGCCGAGGCTGGTCAGTTCCTCTGAAGCTAATATTGCTACCGCTTCGCTAATGTTCTGTGAATTCAATTGTCTCAAGGCGCTTTACAGAGCCCTGTAAAGACAACAGCAAGTGCATCTATCTCATTAAAAGTGATCCAGGACGACAGTAAGAAGTTAGTCTTTATTGTCTCTGTTGAGAGATGCGAGGACCTGTTCCTCTCCACTATTAGATGATGATGAAGGGCAGAGAGGATGAACGTCCTGCTCCTCTCCACTATGAGATAATGAAGGTCAACGGATGAAAGTCCTGACCCTCTCCACTATGAGATGATGATGGGGGGCATGAGATGCCCCTGCTGTGTGTCCATGGGCACATGGGCGGACAGCAGTGATTGGTCACCATCACACCATCCAAAGACAACGGATGTGAACTCAGGAACACTGAATTCAGCCACTGCTGAGAAAGATGCTGACGGTCAATCTGAGATCAAACCAACCTCTTAAAGTATATGGGTGTATCTAAGAAAAATAAATAAATAAAACCTCAGGAACACACACACACACACACACACACACACACACACACACACACACACACACACACACACACACACACACCCCCCCCCCCACACACACACACAGACACACACACACACACAGACACACACACACACACACAGATCAAGCGATGCCGTCTTGCCTAATCAAAAACGAATCAATTTAAACTTAAGCAATTACTCTGGTCAGGATTATTAAAAGTAGTGAACTGAAACGTGCCGCCTTTGAGATTCAAATCAAAGGCTTTTTCTACTGTTTGAAGACAGGAGACAGACGGATCCAATAAGAGCCGCCCGCGTGTGGACAGGCAGCAAAATAATGTCTTTCTTTCTTATCACACAACCTGATGTCCCGACACCGGCCACAACCAGATGTGGAGTGGCCATTCTCTGGACCAGTGTCTTCCAGGGGCGCTGAGAAGAGGATGGAACACCAGTACAGTGTGTCAGGACGGAGAAGAAGGATGGAGCGTAAACTCAGGGGGCGGGGGGGGGGGGGGGGGGGGGGGGGGGGGGCATGGTCTTATCAGCCAGCATGGGGTTAGTGAGGTCTCAGCGAGGTCCATAATGAGGCTGAGGGATGAGGGGTGACAGTGGGGGGTGAAGGGAGAGAGACGTGCTCTTTTGACCCCAATGTGTGGGGAAGCCGGGGTGATTTATGATGGAGGTCTTCCCAGTCCCTCAGTCATGGTAACAAATAAATATTTCCGTCACTGCAGCCTTTGTGTGTCGGTTTGATGTTTCAAAGTCGGGCAATGGAGAAATGTGTATGCCTTACTGAGCCTTACTGAGTTACATACAGTAAGTTAACAAAGAAGTTAAATACACTGACAAAATGTCGTGATGAAATACAAAATGTAATGACATGCCATGTCTGAGATGGGGGGAGAGAAAACGGCAATATAACGATGTCTCAGATTAACATGTTAACAGTGACCATACATTAATACACCATGCCATTAACTTTGACCAGAGTTCAGTCCTGCATGCCGGGTATTTTGACATTTTGACATTTTTCATTTTGAAAAAGGACAGCAACATCATTTGCTTCAAGAATATTTGCTAGTGAGACAGCTAAGCCAGACCTGAATGCCCAGCACTCGTGACATCTGAAGAGTGGTAATTGGCGTGGTATAGAGATGTGTAGAGGTTGGCGTCACCATATTGCCGTGGCATAGAGATGTAGAGGTTGGCGTCACCATATCGGGGACCATATTGGCGTGGTATAGAGATGTGTAGAGGTTGGCGTCACCATATTGGCGTGGTATAGAGATGTAGAGGTTGGCGTCACCATATCAGGACCATATTGGCGTGGTATAGAGATGTGTAGAGGTTGGCGTCACCATATCAGGACCATATTGGCGTGGTATAGAGATGTAGAGGTTGGCGTCACCATATCAGGACCATATTGGCGTGGTATAGAGATGTAGAGGTTGGCGTCACCATATCAGGACCATATTGGCGTGGTATAGAGATGTGTAGAGGTTGGCGTCACCATATCAGGACCATATTGGCGTGGTATAGAGATGTAGAGGTTGGCGTCACCATATCAGGACCATATTGCTAGGCAGGGGCGTTTCTAGGATTCAAAGAAAGGGGGGGCTTAGCCCCAAGGGGAGTGGCATGTTTGCGCGCAGCATTTTTTTTTTTTTAATGCCCATTTGGGGCAGCGGACATCCATTGTTTCAGACAGTTCATAGATTGGTTTAATCAGAAAGAGTGTGATTTTGCTCTGTAGTTTTGCTTGCATTCAGTATATGATAACACAAGAGACAGAATGGCAGGGTCATAGTGAAATTTGACAACACAAATATACCAGCTGTGGTGAAATGACCTGTTCTGAGCACCAAAGCTGTCCTGTGGGTAGCTCTTCAGCTTAACCTGTCTGGGCCCTGTGTCTTTTTCACCTAAATCATTAGTTGCTGCAGCTGCTTGGTCTGTCTCTTCCTCTCTCTGACTCTCTGCCTCAGCCTCTCCTTCTGCATGACCCTTTAAGATAAGTTCAAACATTGAAACATTAACTGATCGAAATCCAGAAGCCAATTTTATGACTTGGCATGAAAATATCATGTAATAATCTAGTTTAGGCTAACCCTTGGAATAGCCTAGGCCTGACAACAAATGCCTATACATTTCTACCACAGTAAAAGAAAATAAAAAAACTCCACTCATTTCCTTCTAGACCTGTAGACCACTAACCTCCATCACACCGGCTCCTTCAGCCCTGTCAATCTCCTGCTTCTCTCTCTCATCTGACTGGGCGGAGCTGCCACCTCTCCTAAAGAATGTTCTTATATCCATCTGGTCAATGAATTGGATGATATACCGGTACAATAGCGTTATGAGGGACACTATGACATTTAGTTTTCACTAGCATTAACTGATTATAAATAACAACATTCTATAGGGACTGATAATATTATTTTGAAATACTAGAGAGATATATCAATGCAAAGAATAGAGAGATGTCGATAGTTATTTCTTGTATTTCGAATTCGCTCGTTCACACTCTTGCTAACTGGTGACAGTTTCTAACAAAGTAGCAAGCTAGTTTAGTTTTAACATAGCCCACTACAATATTCGCTTTCATTTGCCTCATATCAAGTAAACCTAAAGCAGGTAACACTCGTTAACAACTACAGATAGCCACATTCCGTAACTTCTTGTACTTACAATTTCACTCCGTGCATCATTTACTTTGAACTCCTTGTCTATTATACTGGCTGTCGTTGACGAGAGACGGTACTAGTGCCCGGGGTTTATATCGTAACGTATGATGAAAGGCTATTGGATTATAATTTGAAGGGGGAGTAAACATACAAACCAGAACGCACGCACATAAGTAGCATGCTAGAGTTATAAATAACTTGTCCGTGTCAGAAACAATAGTTTAATTTTTTTTATTTAATAATTTTTTTAAGCCAATAATGCCAAATGATTTGGGGGGGCTGAAGAACATTTTAGGGGGGCTTCAGCCCCCCTAAAATAGGCCTAACGACGCCCCTGTTGCTAGGACAGAAGGCCACTGGAGTACCAGTCAAACAGGTGAACTAGTAAGAAGGACTGGACAGAACATGGTAGACAATTACTGTGCCCCGGAATGCAAATATAAATGTCTGAAAGACGACAGCAAGTTGTTGTACTCCTAGATACTGTCAAAGAAAGAAACAGTAGATTCACCTGTGGCTCACTGAGTTTATTAATGAATTAATGAATTCACTGTGGCTCTAATTATTTAGCCTACCTGTTGTCGCCTAAATCATTCATGAAATAGATTGAAACCTCTAGCTAGAATTCAGAGGGTATAGGCTATTCTGCGCTGCGGTGGGAATTCAGAGGGTATAGGCTATTCTGCGCTGCGGTGGGAATTCAGAGGGTATAGGCTACTCTGCGCTGCGGTGGGAATTCAGAGGGTATAGGCTATTCTGCGCTGCGGTGGGAATTCAGAGGGTATAGGCTATTCTGCGCTGCGGTGGGAATTCAGAGGGTATAGGCTACTCTGCGCTGCAGTGGGCTACCAATCAGATAGCCGCTCTTCCTGCCAGTGGAAGTTAAAGTTGTACTTTTTGTGAGGTAGGCTAACTCCTACAGCTCTGCAGTGCACACCATTTTCCCCAGGGCGTAAGCACTGACCCCATCCCTCTCTCTCATGGTCAGGCCGAGGACGAGGAAGAGGCTGGAGCAACCATCTGATTGATCTGTTTAAATATCGAGACCTCCTCTGTGGTTTCCAGTTTCCAAACAGCCTGGGCCATTAGTGCCATTTTCACAGGTGTGCCTATTGGCCTTGGCCTATTCATTCTTTCTCGTTTAAATCTCTTATTCTATTATTTCCTTTTTGCTTATTTTTTTTTACTGTCTATTGATTTACCTCAACCGAAAAGAACTTTGGTACAACTGCTGTTGCGTTGAAATGTGTTGTATATAAAGTGCCCTGACTTGACTTGACATATTTGAAAAACTGATATTTAAGTGACGTGATTCAAAAGGGAATCTCTGATCTCAAAGTCCACCTATAAAAGGTTGTTGGGGAAGAGTGCCTACATGGAGATATCTATTAACGCCTTTTACCATTACACAAGACATCCTAAATGGCCTACCCTGATGTTTTATTTCATTTTGTGTGTGTCCGTGTGTGTGTGTGTGTGTGTGTGTATGCTCATATCATCTTTGAAGACACCTTGCCTATATACAGCCTGCCATTATAAGAGTAGCATACTCTAATGAAGGGCTGCCCCCAGCGTGTGAATGCTAGTCTCAGAAACACTCCAGCGCGTGAATGCTAGGCCCTGTTCGAAAACCCTTAAAAGTAAGATAGCTGTCTTACTAGCTTGGTGTCTCGTCAAGGCAGGTGTCTTGCGCGAGATATTTCTACGAGTGAAGGTATCTCAAAAAAACGTTGTTTTCGAACATTCTTTTAAGATAGCGTGTATGATAACATGTGACGTTGGTGCGCTGAAAGAACGTTAAGCTATCTGACGTAGGCTAACGTGCTAATGTTAGAAAGTTGGCTGACTGACGCCTGGCAAATCACATCAACCATTATTGCTGGTTACAATAATGGTGTTATCGGATAGTGCAGTGTCTATTTCTCTGGTAACTTTTGAAAAATCTAAGCGAGAAAACGCCGAAAGATGTACATTTACATACAAAACACGACCGTCAGCGGAGTTTGGTCCGCCATCTTTGTTTACAATTTGCAGTTGCCGGAGGGACTTGGCGCACAGGTTTATGGGTAATAGGCAGCATCCAGGCTGCATCGATGGTACCATGAAAAATGACCGTTACGTGGCGATTTTAAGGTATAAACCCCGGAAGAGAACAGTCTTTCCTTCTCTTGTTTAAGAGAGGGAAGGTAGTAAGACAGCATTTTAAGAGTTTTCGAACAGGGCCCTAGTCTCAGATACACTCCAGTGTGTGAATGCTAGCGTGTGAATGCTAGTCTCAGATACACGTCCATTTTCCATGTTATGCAACCAAATGAGGCCATACTTAGTTATTGACTAAATATGTTGAATGGACAAAATGCCTTCAACCGTGAATTCTGTGCTTACCAGCCCCCCCACTTCCCCGCACACACACACCTCCCCCCAAGTCTTTTATGTGCTTGATTGGGTGGGCCTAACAGGATTTCATTGGCATCCAAATGGAACACCTCTCTATCCCTCCCTCCCTCCCTCCCTTCCTCCCTTCCTCCCTTCCTCCCTCTCTCTCTCCCTTCCTCCCTCCCTCTATCTCACTTTCCCATTTTCCCTCTCCTCTCAGCATGCGTGGATGAGTATTTACAAAGCAGTAGAGTAGTACCAAAAAAACAGAAAGGGAAGAAAATGGAGAAAGTATGACACAGAGAAAAAGACTAGATCTGAGCGTGTATTCCCAAGGCCTAACACTGGGCATGCCTGCTGAAAACAGTGATGAAGTCCCCAAACCCAAATCACTGGCTTCCTCTCAGGCCAATGCGTGCCATTGTGCGCTGCCTGGAACAAGGCACAGTGGTCATCCCGACAGCAGGTAGTCTTGCTCTGCAGAGGCAGATGAAGGCAACAGAAAGAAAGAACTCGGCGACTCCATTTCTGCGGCAAGCCACAAAGTAATGCAGCGCAGAGGGGGAGCAGGCGGGAACAAGCACAAACACACACACACACACACACACACACACACACACACACACACAGACAAACACGGCAACAGACAAACAAAACTACAATACAGACAGCCACCGAATAATCTGCACCTCAGCCCTGGGAGGGGGTAATGAAAATCCCACTTTTGTTCCCCTGGTGGTGGTGGTGTTTGTGTGTGTGTGTGTGTGTGTGTGTGTGTGTGTGTGTGTGTGTGTGTGTGTGTGTGTGTGTGTGTGTGTGTGTGTGTGTGTGTGTGTGTGTGTGTGAGTGTGCGCTTGTGTGGGACAGAAAATAAGAGGCAGGGAGAAAGGGGGAGGAAAGGAGGGAGGGAGGGATTGAGGAAATCACATTAGTTGAGCTGACATACACCACACACTTCCACACGCTCAGAGCTCTATGGAGGTAAACAACACACCACACACTTCCACACGCTCAGAGCTCTATGGAGGTAAACAACACAACACACAGTACACAGCTTACAGTTGGTCTGGTTGAGGGAATCAGAAACAGAATCTGAAATCATACATCTGTTAAAGGTGCTGTCCTCAATTATAAGCCAATACAATTTGGATCAAATTCAGCTAATCTCGTAATGGTCCTCTTGCTGTCCAACTGGTGTGGGTGTGTGTGGGTGTGTGTGTGTGTGTGTGTGTGTGTGTGTGTGTGTGTGTGTGTGTGTGTGTGTGTGCAAAAACCCTCCAGTGTTCATGCACAGTCTAATAGTGGCCCCACCAATGGACCCAGCGATGGACTGAACAGGCCAAGCCCCTCCGCTAGTGCTGGTTCAGGTCACACCTGGGGAAGCTGCATTGTTAAAGGACACATCGATGGCTTGTGAATTATCCAGAAAAACAAAACAAGCACACTGAACCCAACTAACTGCTACTGCTGTGGACAGGGAAGACAAGTTCAAGATGAACATTCCAGTGATTTGATGTGATTAGATTAGAAAGTAGCCGAATCGAGAGGAGCTTTGAACTGCCTGTAATTACATGCTCAAAACACACAGATCTTCAGCAACTTATGCAATATGGGTATTATACGCCAATAACTCCAGAGATCCTGTCAAACTGTGTTCATAGAGAACTACAAACGCTTCAAATGAAAATGAAAGCACCCTGTCATTCATGTCTGCAGTCCTGCCTCACACCCAGAGTAGTCCCCAAAGACCATCTGGGAGTGAGCAGAGAAGTTTAGGAGGAAATATCACTCTCTTCTCTCCAAAACCAGATTAATAATGCATGCAAGCCAACTCCAAGAGAGCAACCACACACACACACACACACACACACACACACACACACACACACACACACACACACACACACACACACACACACACACTGTTCGATACCGTCAAAGGCAGCCACTCCTCTCACATTTCACTCTCTCCTTTCCCTGTCTTTTCTTCCCTTCCCTTTCTTTTTCTTCTCATCCCTTTCTTTTCCATCTTTTCCTCTCGGCGCAGCAGGTAGGCTACACAGTGAGTCACAAACATTAAAAATAGTCATATTAATTTAAAACCTCCCGGATAATTGATGCGAGGCACCAAGTCCAGAGAGGAAAATCAGAGAAAATTGCCTGACCGCGGTGAGCTTGAGTGAAACAGGAAATTTCAGGGGGCGATAATGTAATTTCGCATTTGCTTGATGTAACCTCCACCTCCAGTGTCAGAATGACCCAGCCTGTTCCTTTGGTTGAGTGACAGCTTGCTCACCAGAACGACTGAAAAACGGTCCCCTATTCAACACTCTGGTTGTAGCCCCAATCTGAGTGACACGACAGCCATAAATCAATTTCAGTCCTCGCCGTGTGGCCTCGACATGAGCGAATCCAGGAGCAGAAAGGCTCTTTTACATCTGCAGCAGACGAGAGGCGCTCTCTGTTCTTCCCTGCGCCCATGAAGTCTGCGCGGAAGTTGCGTTTGCAAGAACAAATAACTGAAGCTTCATTACCATAATCTCCACTGATGCAAAAGGCCAGCCCTTCAAAGCAGGAAAGCTGGGCTTCACGAAAACAAAAGACATGGGTCAAGGTGACGAGCTTGCTGCATAAGATAGGAGGCCAAATATGGACAAAGACTGAATGAACAAACTAATGTCTGTCTGCCAAAAGCCCAAACGCCCAAACGCCCCGCCCTCCCATCCTTCTTTGCGCCAAAAGGTGGTGCGGTTCAAATGAAAATGAATCTAGACTCCCTGGCTCCCATGCCAATTGGTGCATTACTGTTGTTATTCTGACTCTGGATGACATTTCCCTCCTTCCAACTGAATGTGTCTGGCAATTTAAAGCAGAAGAAATGTCTTACTTAACGATCCCTCCAAGAAGTGACACGGCTCAATTTTTCAAGCCAACCGTGAAATAAACACAAACAAAACAAGGACTCATACAATATTTAGACACAACACTGGTGCAACAGTGGTCTTGGGGATACGATTAAAAAAAACAAAAGAAAATTATAAAAATAAAGCAAAAACAAACTCGCCGAGGCAACGGAACACCCGGGGACAAAATGTGATGAGAGGACGAGATGAAGACACTATTTAAAGCACAAACACACACGACTGCAGATAGGAACGGATTCCCAGGGCTTTTGAAAATCACACACAGATGCAGCACACCATGCTGCTGCGGCGGTTGCTATGTCACCACTTCACTGACAGTCACTGATGTCGTTATGGTGCCTCACTTTGTCCTTAGAGAACCCTTGAGGGTTCTACAAAGAACCTGGGAGAGCACCTAGAATGGTTCCATGTACAACTCTTAACAGGTTTTGTCATGAGGGCCAAACCACCCTTAAAAGAGGCATTAGAAGTGTCAAAATCTAGTGACTTAACAAGCTACAATTATATTCTACGCATGTTCCCCAATCATGTTTAAAGACAACATTTTGTCTTTCTATCCCATCAAAGCACATAATGAGTATATAGCTGGAAAGCAAAGAAAGAGAGAGCATCTCGGGCATATGACTGCCCTGCTCCAGCTCAAGTGCAGCCGGTGACACAGCATCACCTGCCTGGCCACAGCCCACTCTCGCCTCGAGACACAGACGTGGGCCGTGTCCAGAAAATGAGGCGGAAAACAAGAAGTGAGGCGAGGAGAGCCTTGGAGCACAAGTGGATGCTTTTCAGAGCGAGTGAATGAGTGACTAGCAGAAGCACGCGGCCTGCCACCGCACCCATTAGCTGTGACCTTGGATGGGCGGCAGTGGCTGATTTGTGGAGCTCTTGAGGGGCCCTCCGCCATATTTTGCTGCCATTCCCCTTGGTTTGTGGCAGCTCAGAGTGAAGTGTTTATCTCTGTGGAGTCTCCTCAAGTCTCAAGCTCCTTGTGTCCTTCCCTTTGCCTTGCCAATGTAATGTGTCAACAAAGCACTTGGATACCATGGCTGATGTGGAGAAATGATCTGCATCCAGTGTGCAGTAACCTAGAATGCTGGACGGAGCATGAAGGCCTCTTTATGGGGGTCAGTTCAGGGCTAATGTGCTAATGTTTCTTCAGAGTCTCGGGCTTTGGCCTATTTTTCCAACACAGTGGCCCTTTTAGTCACGCCTGGGCAGCTAAAGTTCACCAACAGGGCAATCCGAACGAAACAGGCAAACTAAGACTTTTCTTCACTTCACATCTTTATCACATTTGTTTCCTAATGGAGTCAAACGCTATGCAAATAGCAGAGTAAATAAGTGCAACACAGTGATGCCAGTCCAAGAGACCACAAGCGTGGTTATAGTTTAAAAGCAATAAGTACAAGAAAAGAGAGAGAGAAACAAACAGTGAACTGTAGAAAACACTTCAAACAGCTGTGGCCCATGAACACAACCTTGAGGGACACCTTTGGTAGAGTACAGGAAGACTCCACTTCGTTTCCATAGTGATACCAATCAAAGACAATTCTGAAACCACTAGTGTGGTATAAGCAAAAACATACAATAATAATCAGTGCATAGGCAAAGATATAATAATAATAATAATAATAATAATAATAACAACAACTGTCTTAGAAAAGTCAAAGAGAGCAGCAGAGTATATTCCGCAGAAATAACACCATTTCTGTCCAGCATAGCATCTGAAGCTGCTCTGTGCTTAGACCTCAAACCACACTGATGTGAAATTGGGGGCAGGGAGAAAAAAAAGACTTTCACATTACTAATGACTCCAGAGTGGTGGCTTGCAGTGCTAAAATCAGCAATAATGTGCATAATTTTGAAGTGATTTTCACCAAATTTGACTCGTCCTCGTCGACTGAAAACACCTATTAAAAAAATGAAAATATACATGAACTGTCAAAATGGCTTACTCTTGACAGTTATTCTGTAGCTTGCATAACGATGGTCTCTAATGATTAAAACAGATAAATAGTGAACATATTATTTGCATAATACTATTTACAAAATCACCCTTGTATATCATTAATGAGCAGTATGTGAACTGTTATTTAACGTTATGCTCTTAACATTTGCAAAATATTCTAAAAGACTTTGTCAAAGTTAAGATGCTGAAAAGTGACGACATTACTGCACCCCTCCAAGTACAGCTCACTCATTTAGGCATTTGACAGATACTTCTATCCAACTGCACTTACAATGGGCACAACAGAGACTCATTTAAGAACTCGAATGAGGCGGCCTCCATTTTGGAAAGGAATAGATACAACCCAGCTGCAGGACATTTGCAGAAACACAATGTGCATTAAAAATGCAAGTACTACAGCACTTTTTTTTTTCAGACAGAGCAAAGTGGGAGGCAGGGGAGAAGGATAAATGTGATTTCTTGGGAATAGAGTCAAACAGAAACACTTTGTATAAGTGAGGGGGTGGTGAAGACACATGCAAAGGCATAGCAAATGACGCCCCATGTGCCTCCTCACAGTTTCCCATTGACTGACAGCTATGTATGTGGCAGGGGACATCCATGCGCACACACACTCAGAAACACAAAGACACACTCACACACACAGACAGACACACACACAGAGAAACACACACATATGCATACACGCACACATACTCAGAAACATAAACACACTCACACACTCACTCACACACACACACACACACACACACACACACACACACACACACACACACACACACACACACACACACACACACACACAACACACACACACACACACAAAACACACACACAAACAGAGCTGCAGGTTTATCAGGGTTGACATGTCCTCATCAAAAGAGGATCTCCCTTCCTTATTCTCTTTCAAGGGGAGTGCCAACCTGCCATGGAAAGAAACCATCAGAGAGGTCTTCCTCTGACTCCAGAGGCGCCAGAGAGAGCCAGAAAAAAGGGGGGAAACAAGCGAGAGAGGAAGATGGACAGACAGAAAGAAGCTCCAAAGAAATAAACACACGCAGAAAAAAAAACAGAGACCAAAGAGAGAGAGAGAGAGAGAGAGAGAGAAGAGAGAGAGAGGGGCCTTTTCCTTGCATGGTGAGAGAGAGACAGACAGACAGACAGACAGACAGACAGACAGAGACAGAGAGAGAGAGAGAGAAAGAGCGAGAGAGAGGGAGACAAGAGCCCCACTAAAGATCCTCACATAGGCAGTTCACTTAGCTGCCATCTTATATATTCTTTTTTAAAGCAATCTTTTAAAAAAAACACAAACCTAGAGCAATGCAAATGTGCTAAACTCTCATCACTCAAAGAAATAATACATTTACAGAGTTCAAATTCTTTAAATACCACACATCTATTGACCGGCTCCTGCCACAAAGACATTTTAATGTGCTTTTTATAAGAGACTTCCTTGATCTGTGTATTAAAATCACTTGGGAAGAAGATAGGACGCCTCCTGCAAAGTGGATTTTCTAGGACGCTACCGTGATGGTGCTGTGAAGTGCCGTGACGATGCTCATATGGAGAGTAAAAAGGCCTAACCACCCCCAGACATGAGCTCAGCAGACAGCCACTCTGCTCCCCCGGCCTGCAGTGCAAAGTGTTTCTGTGCTCATATAAGCGATACAGGCAAAGGGGCCTGACAGTGACACCCGTGATGCTCCTACTGTCTCTTCTGATTGGCTGGGGCTTGCACATTTGCAGACAGGAAGCTAGGGGCAAAGCCTGCCTGCCTGCCTGTCTGTCTGTCATGCCCTCTGGCAACACATTAATGGAGGAGACCCTGCTGCGGAGGTCCATGGGGGTACTGGGTCATCTTTACTGCCCCAGAAGGGGATTAAATTAACCCCTCAGACAAAAAAGAGACAAAAAAGAGGGAGAAAGAGAGAGAGAGAGAGAGAGAGAGAGAGAGAGAGTGAGTGTGCGGTGTGAGTGTATGCTCTTAACTGAGCCCTCTCAACTCCAACAACAAAAGGTGCACTTCAACCCTTGGGCAGGCCATGGCAGCAAGATGGTACCTGACTGGTTCGCGGAGACTGGAAATAATACTGGATACTGTGCACAGACTGGGTAAAACCACTAAGGGCCGGCATGATGTGGCCGAGGATCGAAAGAGCCAGACTGCATACTTCATACAGAGGTCCGCATGCCTACATCAACGGAAAACGAATCGAGAATGTCTCAGTTGGAAACACCAGCGAGGACGTCCGGAGTAACTCCCAAGTCCATCAAAACAACGGAGAACGCAAGCAGAATGTCTGAGGAGTTAACACGAGTTAGCTGACTATTGATAGACTGCGAAAACGGAGGAAATGGTTAGGGACATTGCTGAAGTTTTAAAACAAAGCGTTCGGCGGTAGGTTCTTGTTAAAAGCCACTAGCGTAGTTTAGGTTAGTTTTGTTTTCTTGTTTGTTCTCTATTCTATTCTATTAGATTTCTTCAAGGCATTTGATACACTTGAGCATACGCTTCCCGATGCAAGTCGGAGTTAAACAAGGGTGTCCAATTAGCCCATATCTTTTCTTATTGGCGGTAGAATTGCTGGCAATTTACATGAAAAACACTTACCATCTTTGGGTCAGACATTACAATTAGCCAACTAGCAGATGACACTACTATTTTCTTGAAAAATAAACACCAAATTCCAGTGGCCATTAAGATTTGATACGTTTTCCAGAGCTTCAGGTTTACGTTTAAATATGTCTAAATGTGAGCTCATGTCTATCAAGGAAAGCAACGATATAACCATAGACAATATACCAGTTAAAAATTAAATAAAATACTTAGGCATTTATTTAACCAAGGAGAAACAGAGAAGCATTAAACTCAATATAACTGATGCATTTCATAGAGGGAAAACAAGTCTTGGAAGGTGGCAACAGAGAGACTTGTCCATTTTCGGAAGGATTTACTTAACTAAAATGGAGTTTTTATCTAGATGCATATACCCCTACCATTCTTTAGCTATTCCAAGAAATGAAATGAATGCGGTCAACCAAGCCAATTTCCATTTTATATGGAAAAATAAAACCCACTATAGAAAGAAAAGAAATGTGGTAAAAGACTTCCCACAGGAAGGATTAAAAGCTATTGATTTTTATTGTTTAAAAGTCAACTGGCTAAAAGCTTTTTTAAAGAACAGTGACGCATTTTGGTACTGTATACCCACACAACTATTTAGCAGAGAAGGTGGTTTGCCTTTTTTACTGTCATGTGACTTCACCATCTCCAAATTACCAATCCAATTATCAGATTTTCACTAGCAGGTTTTATTGTACTGGAAACTGATATATAAGCACAACTTCACTCCCCATTCTTCCCCCGATATGAAACAACAGATACATAACATTGAGTCGCAAATCAGTCTTTTACAGAGAATGGAAGGAAAAAACCATTTGGTCTATAATGGATATGATGAACAGGGATGGTACTATCCTTTCCTACTCAGATTTTTGTTTAAGATATAATTTTGCACCTCCCAAACGCATATTTCACAATCTTATAAGGGCTATTCCTAAGGGTTTACTAAATGTACTTACAAATCAACTGAGGTGTGTTGATTTACGGCCCCAGTTGCCTCCTTTGTCAATTAGCAATGTACATATACTTGATGTGAAAAACACCAAAAACTGTTTTTTACAAGAGGAGGTCCACTTAGTGAGTACAAAAACTCTAGAAACCTCATTGACAGCTAGTGAGATAGTGTTGCTCCGAACTAAGTATTTAAAATTCCCAGTGCCACCTAAGGCGAAGGAGGTCCATTTTAAAGTAATGAGTAATATATATCCATCTAATGATTTCTTATGTAAACGTTTTAATATGGATTTAGATTAGGGCTGTCAATAGATAAAAAAAAATAAAAAAACGAATTAATCGCACATTTTGAAATTCATTAATCACGATTAATCGCAATTAAAAGTTTGTTTTTCTTCTTAAGACCTAATCTTATAAATAAACGAGTAATCACTTCAGACAGCGTGTATTTTAGACATTGTTGTTTAATTGTATTTTTTTTAAACACAATGGTGCCCCTCGACGGTAAATCGTAAGAATTTCCCCCTGAAGCAATTCGAATCACCTCAATCAGCCCACTGTCCTCAACTAAGTTGATGAGCCGACAGTCACCGGCAACCCAAATGGTAACCTTTTCACGGACTGGTCTAGTTATTTTCCTAGAGAAGTCGTGGAGTGTGGGTTGGCGATCATCTAACCTGGGACTGCTTTCTGTCGGGTGCTTTGCATTAAGGTGATAACTTCAGGTGATAACTTCAAGACGAGCTGCTTCTGTGATGGCTAAATTCAGCTTGACAAATGCTACATACAACTTTAGTTTTGTCGATTGTTACGTCATTTTGGCTCTTAAACAGAGACTTTCCGCCCAACAATCCCTCAGCTCTCTCCATCTTCAACTACCGCAGTGGTTCTCAAACTTTTTCTGTCATTCCCCACTTTGAACAAGGGGGGCTTTTCAAGCCCCACCTGTCCCTCATCGCTCCCATAAAATGGTAGGCCAAGCCCCCTACTTACGGGCTACATTGCCCGAGGGGACACAGGTTCAAGTCTGGCCTGATGGTATTTTCCAATCCTCTCCCCACCTCTTCTCCGCCTCGCTTCCTGTCATAACTTCATGTCCTATCCAAATAAAGGCATAAAAAAAATGTAATATATATTTTTTTTAAAGTTGCGTTTATTGCGTTAAAATATTTTAGAAGGAAACATTTGCTGTGACTAGTTCATCCATTGTTCGCTTTTTAATGTGGTAAAGTTTTGTAATATTTCTGTGAACGGAAAGAGACTTTGAGTATGTATTAATGAATTGTATTTTGTATTTGTACCTGGATTCAATAAAAAAGAAAAAAAAAGAAAAAGAGTAATCTTGAGTAGACACCTGCACATTGTGCCCTGATGAGAGACGCTGCATAGACCCCAGGCTGGGAGGAGTGTGTGCTTGGCATCACTGTGACAAGCAGGAGAGCGGGGGGGGGGGGGGGCTGCTGCAGCGATCCGTCACCATCGCCGGTGTGCTTCTGGGACCACAGCGCTCTGCGCCTCCCAAATGAACCAGCGGTGTCAGTGTTCATTACTTGCCAGAAAGGGCACAGAGTACTTTTAAGGGGACAAAGCCGTGGGAAAATTCACAAACACAATATTACCTCAGTCCCTCTCTCACTCACTCACTCTCTCTTACACACACACACACACACACACACACACACACAAATCAATTTAACCCCCAAAAATAAAATAAACACGGCAGCCACATTGCAGGTGGCCCTTTGACCCTCTGTGGGGCTATGGTGCAGTCACCTAATCTAAATCAGGAGAGGAGAGGGGAGGGGGGAGAGGGGAGAGGAGAGGAGAGGGGAGGGGAGGGGAGGTGCAGAGGAGAGGGTAGGAGAGGGGAGAAGAGAGGAGAGGGGAGGAGAGGAGAGGAGGGGGAGTGGAGGAGAGGAGAAGAGAGGAGAGGGGAGGAGAGGGGAGGAGGGGGAGTGGAGGAGAGGAGAAGAGAGGAGAGGAGAGGGGGGGGGAGTGGAGGAGAGGGGAGGTGCAGATGAGAGTAGAGAGGAGAGGGTAGGAGTGGAGGAGAGGGGAGGAGCAGAGATGAAAGTAGGGCAGAACAGCAGCCCCATGTTTCCCCTAAAGGAACAGAGAGAGGAGAGGTCTGCCTCCATTAGCTCTGCAACATCCCTGCATAGCCTCTCGTCATGGGCCTTACATCCCTGCATAGCCCTCTCCTCATGGGCTTTACATCACTGCATAGCCCTCTCCTCATGGGCCTTACAGCTCCAGCAGGAAATACATCAGTGTGTGTGTGTGTGTGTGTGTGTGTGTGTGTGTGTGTGTGTGTGTGTGTGTGTGTTGACGTGTGAAACATTTTGCTCTACTTCAGTGCTAAGCAGTGCTTCAGTCATCTGTGACGCACAAAGAATATTCCTCAGGTTTGTACAATGCAGAGCAAAGCCATGGAAATCCAAAGGGACAGTGTGTGTGTGTGTGTGTGTGTGTGTGTGTGTGTGTGTGTGTGTGTGTGTGTGTGTGTGTGTGTGTGTGTGTGTGTGTGTGTGTGTGTGTGTGTGTGTGTGTGTGTGTGTGTGTGTGTGTGTGCGCGTGTATGTATGTATGTGGGTCACAGTTTTGTTCGCAAGGCGGCTGTGATGTTCAGTGCTCAAAGGGGCTGGAGCTTGCCTGGCTTTGCAAAACATTCAAATCAACAAATAAAAAAAGACAAACAAACAAACAAACAAACAAACAAGAGTGGAAAAAGGAGTGAAGGGGGGAGGAAAGACAAGACTGGAAACCCAAATAGAGCTTTTGATCAAGTCTGAAAGGAAATAAAGAGATTGGAAGGCCAAGTGTGTGTGTGTGTGTGTGTTAAGTGTGTGTGTGTTAAGTGTGTGTGTGTGTGTGTGTGTGATCAAGTCTGAAAGGAACTAAAGAGTTGGAAGGCCAGAGTTGGTTAAGTATGCATTAAAAAACAGGGCCACCAGCTGGGACCTTCACACAGGCATAAACAGGGAGACAAGAAAGGGCCAGCCTGAGCTGCATTGTCTCGTCAGCGCTGAAGAACGTCGCCGTGAGGGAGCGTTTGATGCCACTGAGGCAACAAGGCAACAAGGCACCAGGCACCGGCGTAAAACAATGGTGCAGAAAATCGGACAGATTCATTAAGAATTAACGATGCATCCACTGTCAAATCAAGCAGAGGTTTCCTAGCTCATAATCTGGTTATTAATGAATCATACGCTTGATAGCATGGACAGTTTTGTCAAACAGCCCAAGGCAGGAAGATAACATAGCAGCTGTAGACACGCATATTTCCCAGCCTCTTTGCCTAAGAAAGGTGTTCTCCATTTTAGAAAGAAAGAAAAAAGGCTGAACTCAATGAGCATTAAGTTATTTCTTTCCCACACTGCTTTTGAAATACCAGAGAACTATATCTTTTGCCATTATAAGCTCTCCAAAGCACTTCACGTTTGACTGGTTTTTGCTTACTCAAAGGAGCAAAGCCTAATGTGAACAAGATCCTCTCAAAGCAGAAGACAGAAGGATAGAAAGACAGAAAAAAAGGAAAACAGGGATAAAGAAGAAGGACACAGGAAAAGCAAAAGCAAAAAGGAGACAAGAAGAGAAGAGAAGAGAAGGGAAGAGAAGAGAAGAGAAGAGAAGAGAAGAGAAAAAAGAAGAAAGGGAGAAGAAAAGAGAAGAAAAGAGAAAAGAAAAAAAAGAAGAGAAGAGAAAAAAAGAGAAGAGAAGAGAGTACGCCCACCTTTGAGATGAGGGCAGCGTGTATCTTCTTGAGCACGTCGTCCATCTCCAGGAGTTTGGGTCCGATGAGGGAGCTGTGTGGGCCACTGATGTGACCTATGTGGTCCAGCCCCAGGTAGTGCAGGATCAGAACGTCCCAGTCGTCCCGCTTCAGGGTGCTGTCCAAATGACGCGTCACATTGTTGTCCACCTGTTGCCGGGTCAAAGGACAGACAACGAGCAAAACAGTTACAGATGGACAGAGATGCATGTGTGTGTCTCACCAAGTGACGAAGTGTCCTTGAGCAAGACACTGAACCAACAACCGCTCCCGATGTGCAGGTTGGTACCTCAGATAGTAGCCTCCGCCATCGGTGTATGTCTGAGGTATTAATCTGTAAAGCGCTTTGAGGGCCCGTAGGAAAGCGCTATATAAATGCAGTTCAATTAAATGCTAAATGGACTGCATTTATATAGCACTTTTTCAAACTAGCAACCTTCCGATTGCTAAACGACTCCTCTACCTCCTGAACCATTATCGCCCCCTTCATCTTTGCTAAGCTGGGATACTGGCCATTACTTCCAAGGCTTCTAAACACAGAGCACGTCATGCTAGGAAACCTCACCTCAGTGTAGTCGGAGACGAAGAAGGAGGTGGTGCCGTCGTACTCCATGAAGATCTTGGGGAAGAGGCGCACCCACGTGTCGTCCCCGTAGAAGATGATGCGCTTGCCGGCCGTCTTGGCCTGCCACAGGAGGTTGTCCTCGTGGAGCATGGGCGAGTTCAGGTTCATCACCACGTCTATGAAGCCCGGGATACTGCCAGTGGTCAGGGCCTGGGAGGGGGAGGGGGAAGGGGGAGCGAGGGAGTTGTATACAGGTATACGTGAATGCATACATACACAATATAAGGATTCTTGTTGTGTCAATAACACAACTGAATTGCGAGAGGGAAGAGGTGTGAGGGTGTGAGGGAGAGAGAGAGAGAGAGACTGAAGAAAGAGAGAGAGAGAGAGTGAAGAAAGAGAGAAAGAGAAATAAAGAGACATAGGCAGAAAGACTGAGAAAAAGAGACAGGGATGTTGATTAAGAAGGACAGCAGGGCTACAGGGGCAGAGAGCATGGCTACAGGGGCAGAGAGCATGGCTAGAGGGGCAGAGAGCATGGCTACAGGGGCAGACAGAAGGGCTACAGGGGCAGACAGCATGGCTAGTTTTACATTTTCAGTTTTTCTAGATTCATCAAATCATATGTCTAATCAAAAAAAAAAATCAGGTCATAGGATACTGTGCTTTTACACACATGCATTATCTGTCTAGGTGACAGACCTATGTTAGGTAGTGTAGGGTGGCAATGCAATGCAAAAAAAAAAAAGGTTAGCTACTTGTGTGCTGATAGTCTACATGTACATTCCAAGTCTCATGGTTATTCTAAGGATAGTCAGATGTTGCCCCGATGGGCCAGTTTAGTCTCCTGTATTAGACTACAACTAGTGATCGTATTTCCTGTACGGCAAACTCTCTATTTATTTTCTAACCACCGAAAAATGAGAGGTTGATGTCATTTGACATTTACAAAGCTGTTGTTTCACTGTCTCTGACAACATCTTCGATGTGCCTGTCACAAAAATGTTTCCTCTAACACTAGTGAATGTATTTCTCTCCCCCGTCATTTCATTCGAAAATGTCAAGTTCTACGCAATTCCCCATTTAACGCCGATTTCCATTTTACTACCTGAGTCCTGCGATTCCATCTGTATTTTCCGCATCACGGAAGTCACAGGGCCCTACAGAGAGATGTCTAGAGACCTGGGTAGTGTTCTGGTTGCAGGTAGCAGTTAAAGCATCCTCGGTCACAATCACAGTCCTCCCTCCCAGTCAAATCATGATGATCACCCAGTCCCAACTATAATAGGACATTTTCCAAGATGCTAAATCCGAGGCAGTAAACCCAGGAAGTCTATGCTGTGTGTGTGTGTGTGTGTGTGTGTGTGTGTGTTATTTATATACTCTTGGATTCACAGACTTCATCCTTCATAATCAGGAGTGTTGTTTTCCCCGCTCCATCATCTCACTGCCACTGGCTCCCATTCTGGTGAACTTCCTCCCTTGCACTCCTGGAGTTGCTGCTGTTCATTTGGAAGGCCATTAGTCATGGTGGTTACTTAACAGATGCCCTGATTGGGTTGCCACCTCAAAGTGCACTGTGCTTACTGCGGCAGTCTGCTCACGCCGAAACCACCACGCCAGACACACACACACACACACACACACACACACACACACACACACACACACACACACACACACACACACACACACACACACACACACACACACACACACACACACACACACACACACACACACACACACAGGCTGCTCACGCCGGAACCACAACACCAGAATGCTTGCCGTGCGTCGGCTGCCTCATTAACCCGAGATGCAAAGGCAATAAAGAAGTCCCCTTCTCCCAGTACGTTTGAGCTTTTAACACACACACACACACACAGAGAGACAGACACACACACACACACACACACACACACACACACACACACACACACACACACACACACACACACACACACACACACACACAGAGAGACAGACACACACACACACACACACACACACACACACAGACACACAGACACACACAGAGAGACAGACACACACACACGCGCACACAAAGACGCGCACACACAGACGCGCGCATGCACACACATAGCGATGCAATGATCTTTTACGTTCCACACTGACTTCCTTGCTCCTGATTGTTGTTTTGTGCAGAAACACAGCCAACACGGCAAACAGAGCAAACACAGCCAACACAGCCAACAGAGCACAATTAGAGTGCCTTGGCTGCAACTGCAACAAACAGCCTACATGTGAGATCTCTATGATCCATGATCGGTCAGGACGAAAAACAAAAAATGATGCGCGCTCCCATCGTGGCATCTAGCACCTGGTGCTCCCCAGCTCTGCGAGCCCATAGGGAGGGAGAGCAAAGATGCTTGTCCAGCAGGGATACAGTACTGATACAGCATTTTTATCAGCAGCGGCTCCCTCCCTCTTTCAGAAAACTTCTGTAAACATGCGGATCTGCTGCCTGGGGAAGTTCCCATGGATATGCATTTTTGAAAGCTCCTGCAGTTAAAAATAACAAAGAGTCTTTTGAAGTGAGCACCCTGGGCCGAAGCGCGCTGAAACTCTCAGGGGGATCCTCGTGCTACCCTTAGAGAAGCTCTCACGAGGACTTCAAAAACCGAGAAGACTGAGGAATTTGCATGTCTTCACATTAGGCCAAGTTGAACAATCTTTTTTTTTTTTTTTTTTTGTCAGCAACGATCACTTGCTCCAGCATTTGAACTCGATACTGTTATGTTCTTTCACTCAACAAACAGTACGTCAGCAGTTTGGGTAGCCAGTCAAACATTCTCCGCGCTGAAGTTGGGTGAGAATGATAATGCCTCTTCTCATACGGCTGAGGCCTGACTGTTGACTGCAGCACAGCAGCACCTCGAAGCTTCAAAGAGTGGAAGAAAAAAACAGAATCCAATACAAAACCCATTGTTTACCTGACACTGATAAAGCAAGCTCAGGGCTACGGAAACCACTGGGGGACATAAACTACAAACTACCAACTGTGGGCCTCGCTGTTGCTCTCCGGCATTTCTGTTGATTTCATCATCGATGAGGTGGGGGTCCCACTGACAATTAGCCCAAGCATCTCCTGACTGGCAGTCAGGCAGGCAGCCACACACACAAGGAGTACAGCTCAAGAGAACAGCTCAAGAGTTCTGGAGGATGTAGGCCGTGGTGCACACTGCACAGACACAAACATGCACACACACACATGGACAAGGAGCAGGGTAGCTCAGGAGGATGCAAGCATTGGTGCACAGCACACACACACACACACACACACACACACCAGGAGCAGGGGAGCTCAGGAGGATGCAGGCCTTGGTGCACAGCACACACAGAGCCCCGGGGCCGGAATTCATCAAGATTCCCAAAGCACACAGAGACACGAAACAACTCCTCTCAGACTCTGGATGCACACAGCCGTGGCAGACAGAGAGAACTAGGCCTATTACATATTACTACGCATTACGCAACAGCATAGCGTGCAGCTAAAGGCAAATTAGCAACAGGCACATCTTGAGTCTTTTCAGCGAAGCATGCAGCAGGTGAAATTAGTAAGGATTGTTCCACCTTCCCACACAAGAAAATGACCAACAATCAAGTGCTAAAATGCAGCTTCCGTTTTCTAGAGAACCATTATGTTCTCCTGGATCCACTCCAGCTCTTCACATCACATCCTGTGGATCGCACCCGAACCCGGGCCTTAACATTAGTGACATCAGTAAGGCCCAGGGGCCTCATTCACAAAGGTTGCGTGTGCACAAAAATGTTGTGTGCGCTTTCTTTCACGCTCACGGTCGAATGCATCACGAGTGAAATGAAAATGGGAATGAGCGTTCCTCCACGCCAACCTCACGACTGGCGTACGCACACATTTCAAATGGTTTTTGTCAGTTGTCGACACTTAAGAGGCCATACAGCGCCACTCTTATCAGAGGACATTGCCAAAGGGAACGTGTATTAAGAGACAGCGTTGATTTGCTGTTCCATGACCATGACTGGCTTATCAACCGTTTGTCAGAATGGTAATCAGAGTGATTGACTGCACACACATAAAGGCATCATCGGAGGTAGAATTTGACTTAGTTAGTGGAAAGCATTCTCATCTTATCAACATGCAGGGGTGATCCAAGGTGGCTTGGATCAGCTCATAATTCATTTATCCTAAGGTGGCAGGCTGCTTCTTGGGGCACAATTAATTTGATGTCGGAATATTTTTATTTATGTGCGCAGTTATTTTTATGGTTTTGTGGTTCCCCGGTTAAATACGTGGCTCCTTAACCCCCTTGCCAACTCCCACTGGCCACTGATTATTTTGTGTGTTTCTCTGACCCCACCACATTTATAGCTACTGCACATATACACACTGCCACTCCAACTGTTTTCTTTTAATGCCAGCTGACAAAATGCCAGACAAAATGCCAAACAAAATACGTTTTCTTGCCTGTCCATCGGATAAGAGCACTTCCACGTCCAGCTCGCATTTGCGGCAACTTCCTTTTTTGGGTGATTTGCTGCTTGCGTTTGCCATTTTGTCTCAATCTGAACATGGGGGGTAGCCTAGGCATATTTATATGCATTAGCGTATTACAATGAGTGTAAATGAGCGAGGAGAGAGGGTGGAGGGTGGTGCTTGTGCTTGTGCTTGTGCGCTCAAACTCTCATTGATCAGGATGTACAAAGAAAAGTTGCTTTGTGCGTACGCTATGTTTTAGTATGAATTCTACATAAGGTTTTGTACATGAAGCCCCAGGACATGATCATCTGAAGCACAGTCTACAGGTGTGTTAACACTCCCCTGTACAGAAGACACTTCGCTCCGCCGTGTTGAAACAATGCGTGACAATAGTTAGGGCCATGACATGATCATCTACAGCACAGTCTCCATGTCACAGTCTACAGGTGTGTTTACATTCCCCTTCAGACACTTCAGCCCTCCGCCGTGTTCAAATCTCACCGCGTGACAACAGCAAGGGCAGCACAGTCTCCATGTCACAGTCTACAGGTGTGTTTACACTCCCCTGTAGAGAAGACACTTCGCTCCGCTATGTTCAAACAATGCGTGACAGACCTAACAGACACTTCAGCCCTCCGCCGTGTTCAAATCTCACCGCGTGACAACAGCAAGGGCAGCACAGTCTCCATGTCACAGTCTACAGGTGTGTTAACATTCTCCATTAGACACTCAGATCCCATCCTGTGGCATCAGACAGAGGGCAGACGGGCCACCCCAACCCCCCCCCCGCTGTGCTGCTGGATGACGCGCGCACTGACCCTGGCGGAGTGGGAGTCACGCCACGCCATGCCACGCACACAATGAGAGCCGAGGGCACAGGGCGGGGGGGGGGGGGGGGGGGCTGGGGGGCAGGGTGGAGTGCCGCGGAGCGGAGCGGGGGCACCGCGGTGACTCAAATCTATGGCACGGCCAAAGCCCCTGGATCTGAGGGGTCTTATCTGACGGTCTGAGGCTTGGCGCATGCTGCGGCTGTCGGGCATCTTCATTCAGAGCGTGCCGACAGGGCAGACAGTGGCCATCACTCACGCCGTTTCTCAGTCATGTCTAACAGCTGTCAACAAACAACATCAACAACAAATCGAGAGAGACAAGGCGAGAAAGACAGAGGGATGAAGAGAAAGAGAAGAGAGAGGGGGAGGAGAGGTAGGGAGAAAACTAGTGAGAGTAGAGGAAAAACATCCCCTACAAAAACTATGTAGGGATGTGCATATTAACCATTTTAGATATTCATATATTCAATAGTGTCCACGAATGGTTATTTGCAGGGTTGCATTAAATGGAAAATCTATTGGGAAAGCAATAAAACTACCTCTTATGTCACCTCACTCAGGTATCCCATGTTTTTGCGTAACTTTCCACGAATCTGAGCATATAAATACATAAAAATATATAATATTCGGATGTTATTAACACTCGGAGGGAGAGGATGCAGTGTGAAGAGCGAGAAAAGGAGAAAATCAGAGAAAGAGAATGAGAGAGAGAATGAGAGAAATAGAGAGATAGAGATAGAGAAAGAGAGAATGGGAGAGAGAGAGAGAGAGAGAGAGAATTGAGTGGAGAAGAGCAGAGGGAATAGAGACAGAAAGAGAGAAAGTCAGAGGGGGAAAAAAAGCAGGAGAGAATGACTCAAAGATGACATGAGCCTGACTCTTGACTCTTGGCACGCCTGGCGAAACCTGTGACACCTGATAGCAGCTCAGCCTGCACTGGGGCGTGAGGATGGGATTAATGAGACGGACAGTGTGTGTGTGTGTGTGTGTGTGTGTGTGTGTGTGTGTGTGTGCGTGTGTGTGTGTGCGTGTGTGTGCGTGTGCGTGTGTGTGAGCGTGTGCGCGGGGGGGTTGGCTTGGGTTATGCTAAAAATGGACACCTGTCACCCAGTTATGTTTGGAACAGAGGATGGATTTGGCGAGAACACCACAGCCAGCCAATGGTGGTCGAGAGAGCTTCGCCTTTCAGACACCCCACTTTCTTTTACTCCCAGTTGCTCCACGCGTCCGAACCCTCTTCCTGTTTTTCCCGACGCGGCTGCCTTCGCCAACAATTCACCCTGAGAGTGCATGGCCGCCCACACGTGTAATAGGCTACTGGGTAATCACCTGGGATGCGAAGGCAGGTAAAAAACTGAAATAGGGCCGCACACAAATCCTGACAGACAGACAGACAGACAGAGAGACAGACAGACAGACAGACCAAGGAGAGCAGAGAGGCAGTGGAGGATCTGATGAAGGGAAGCTCATCTAGAATACCAGCAGTTATTGGCAGCAACATTAAATTGCCTTGACACTGTTATTCTAAAACCATAGCAACTGCAAGGTGAATAAACTCTCCTAAGACTATAGGCCATCATTTCATTGAGGGGTAACAAGCAAAGCAATAAGCAACAGGCAAAGTCCACCGCATATGATCTAAATCTATCGTGTGGTGTCTGTGGGAGCATTGCACTGGCCCACCCATTATTGCGCTTAGGACCTTGCTCATGGTATTAAATTAGCAAAATGACTTTGCCCAGTTATTAAATTAGTTCATGCACAGCGGACTTTGCTCATTGCTTTGTTCATTGCCAGTTGCCTGTCAATGAAAATCAGTGCCCTGTGATCCAAGCATCTCCTAAACAACTTCGGTTTCTGCCCAGACTTTTCCATCACTAGGTCTTCATTAGCCTCAGTGAAAGAGACAGCTGATCCCTTGAAACAAGCACTGAGGAAACAAAGGCAGGCAGAAGGAAGGGTAGAAAAACACCCATCCTCATGTTCTCCTCTCTATTGAAACACCCATCCTCATGTTCTCCTCTCTATTGAAACACCCATCCTCATGTTCTCCTCTCTATTGAAACACCCATCCTCATGTTCTCCTCTCTATTGAAACACCCATCCTCATGTTCTCCTCTCTATTGAAACACCCATCATCATGTTCTCCTCTCTATTGATCTAAACTGTGTGCTTTTTTTTTCCTTCCCTGACAGACCGTCACGATCTGACCCTCTTGCAGTTCTCTCTCCCCTCAATCATGCCCTATTATTAAAATGACATCCATCCAAATAATAAGCCTATTATTATGACACATCCCATGGTTCAGTCTGCAACAGAAAGTTTGACAGGAGGAAAGCGAAGGAGGAGACGGCAGATAAAACTACATTTCTCGTGGCAAATCGAGAAAAGAAATACTCAACAATCTACTACTAAACACTAATACTAAATACTAAACAACGCCCAGACAGTCAACACGATGTTTTGAAAAAGAGCTAAATTTGTTCTATTCACACCAGCTTTGCAGTACTCAAAACAGAGGGAATGGTGTAACACTTGGACCATCACAACAAACTGTCCCCTTTATCAGAACAAATGGTGGACAAAGGCTCTTTTCAATCACTCAGTCCAAAGTCTCGCAGAGCCTCAGGGACTGCAGTTATTGCCTTGGGGTGCTGGGGTGGTCTTCAGCTTTCAGGGGAAATAACGCACTGCGTTCATCACACGCGGTGGAACTGAAGCCTTGCTAGAGTAATGAATTAAGAGCTTGCTGAAACAAGTGGCAAACTGCCACCCCCCCCCCCCCCCCGCTTCCCCAAAAGACTCAGACAGTGATGGAGGGAATGGAGACAGCAGTACATACACAACACAGAGATAAAACCCTCTTCAGACATCAGATGTGGTGTTTTGTCTTGCATTTTCTACACTGAACATTCACCAACTATTTCATTTGGCTGTCTAACTTTTTGCTATGTGCCATTTTCTCTGAAAACATGGAAAAGAATTGAGTGTGTTGACCCATAAAATGAGGTAAAGGAACAGATAGAATGGGGGGAAAAATTCTGTTCTTTGACCCGCACTTCACAAGGCAGCAAAAATAGACACCAATTTCACCTCTGACAATGGCATAAACTGCACACAATCATATTCCTATACAAACCCCTAAGGGATGTGACTGACAAGGCAAAAAATAGACAGTCGTCCACTTTTGACTTTTTCAACCAGTTTACCTGTTGAAAGATTCCAGAATGATGTCATGATTAGAGTTTAGACCAAATTAGATTTCAGTCAAGGAGGCAAATGTTGTGATGCTATGCAATTGCAGAGCTTCATCATGTAGGCTGCAAACTGACCAGTTCAATCAGCCTAATGATCTTTCCCTCCTGCCTTCTGACTACACTTTCACGGTTCTCAGTGCCTTATTTCAGTCATGGCATTGCCTCTTAACACCAAAGATGTAACAGCTAATGTTGCTTAGTGTGCTAATTTATGTAATAATTTGTGTTGTATATTACAGAAACAATTTTTGTGTTTGTTTGTTTGTTCATAGTTCATTTTCAGATGCCATATTATGTGAAAACAATACAGGAACTGAAAACAGCCGGTCGGCAAGTCGCTGATTCATTAAAGGACTAAGATGTGGGTTAGTTGGTCGAGTCGTGTCTGTTTATATGTTAAAACAACAGAGAGCTCTCTGCAGTGAGAAGTCACTGCATCATGAGCTTCTTTCTAAGACTAAGCCTGAGCCTATGCCGCCACCTGCTGGTACATTTTAGTATACTCCGTTTCATTCAATGGTTTTACTGAATGGTACTGGACAGAAAGTGTGGCCAGAGCCGAAGGCATGAATGGGATTCGACCAAAACTCACCTTGATCCTCGGCATTGTAACAGTGGGCGGTCTAGCCTTGGCCACAAAACTGTGGGTTGACCCTCGCTCCACCAGATGCCTTGTGTATGGCATGTAGTTTTTTCCACTGGGTCCAAATATAAAATCCTCTCTGAGTGCATCGATCAGTACTATTACCACCCTTTTAAACAGAGGCGGGGGGACTTTGGATGAGTTGGGCCCACTCCCTAAACGAAAAGAAATTAGTTTAGTTGACGAAAAGATTTTTTGAGAAATTCGCTCATGACTACAGGTTCATTATGTTAACCAGTTTATAGTAACACATAGAATATGTAAATATGGTTTTTACAGGTTTATTGTCATGAAGTTGAAGTTAAATTAAAATGTCTTGTGTTCCTCTTTGTTATTTATTCATATCATGGGGGTAACTTATCATGTAATTTCTTTACAATTCACGAAAACAGACCAAAAAAAAACCGCCACATGGCCCCTAAAAAGACACTTCTTTAGGAGTGCTCACACACTATGCTCACGACTCATTCAGTAGCCTCTGTGCACGTCACCAATGCAAAGCAGGTTGATACCTACCTGCCAAAGGTTCAGCCGGCAGGTCAGAAAGTTTACTCTTCGATGAAAAAGATGACTTGACAGGAACAGGGAAAAATCCTCTTAAGAAAAGGGCAAGGCCGAATAGCTCTAATATGAGGCAAAATGACGCAAAAACAGACGAACTCACTCTCATTGTGGCGACTATATCTCCTTGCTAGACAATCTAGCTCACAAAGCCAATGGAACTGGAAAGCTTAGCTAGCTAACGTTAGCTTTCTCATTTGACAGTTCTTCACAACCAGCTAGCGTGTTGCCTTAACTACGTTGCAATATCCTAACCCTAGATACATGTATGCCACGACGATTGACAGCAACCGCAAATCTATGACATACAATTTACCAGTGGTATGCTTATGGGGGGGAAAAAACTATTTCTTCCCAAAGATGCGTTACATTGATCTAGCATTAAACTTAATCCCCTCCACAGCAACGTCAGTAACTAGCAACGGCATCAAGATAGCCAGTAAAAGGCGCTTTTTTTATTGCCGAACTGTCCGACTTCTGTAACTCGAAATACTCTGTTAGTACAAACGTTTGATTTAAAATCAACGAGCGAAATATACGAAATGTTGTAAACTAGATGCTTGAATGGAAATTAGAACAGGTGCTATTACTTCCGTGTTGTTTCGAACTAAGGGTAGCAAGCAGGGTTAAAATTGATGGCGCAGGTCATCCTTCTTCGCGAATGTAAAATAAATCTTTTAGCGACATCTACTGGTGAAAAGACACATCTAGAGTCCCTTCTTGGCTAATCTATCGTGTAATCTTCTTTCCCATTGTGAAACAATCTGTTGAAATCACTAACACAGCAGTCAAAGAATTTGCACTCAAAAGTAATATTTATTGCAAACACAGAACAGAGTTTCACACAGTCAAATTCGCCATTACACTATGTTAAATAATGAAACATAGTAATTATACGAAAAAGTAATTTAATCAATAACAGGTAAATAAGTATATATATAGCATATACATTGGATGAATTCATATCAAATAATGGAACAAACCATTCTGAACATGGTTTACATTTGAATTAGTTTATTTGGTGTAACTCCATCTCTGTTTGGATTTCCTCGGGCCTCAGTCAAAGAGTTCCTCTAGCATGGAAGGGCACAGGGAGGAGTGATTGGAGTATCGATTGGAGGGCTGGGGGTTGGGATGAGGGAGGACAAGGACATACACAGAGGAGGATCGGTGAGGTTAAGATCATGTTGGGTAAGGACACACACAGAGGAGGATCAGTGAGGTTAAGATCATGTTTGGGTAAGGACACACGCAGAGGGAGTTCAGTGAGGTTAAGATCATGTTGGGTAAGGACACACACATATATCAGTGAGGTTAAGATCATGTTGGGGTAAGGACACACACTCAGTGAGGTTAAGATCATGTTGGGTAAGGACATACACAGAGATCAGTGAGGTTAAGATCATGTTGGGTAAGGACATACACATATATCAGTGAGGTTAAGATCATGTTTGGGTAAGGACACACACATATATCAGTGAGGTTAAGATCATGTTTGGGTAAGGACACACACATATATCAGTGAGGTTAAGATCATGTTTGGGTAAGGACATACACTCAGTGAGGTTAAGATCATGTTTGGGTAAGGACATACACTCAGTGAGGTTAAGATCATGTTTGGGTAAGGACACACACATATATCAGTGAGGTTAAGATCATGTTTGGGTAAGGACATACACTCAGTGAGGTTAAGATCATGTTTGGGTAAGGACACACACATATATCAGTGAGGTTAAGATCATGTTTGGGTAAGGACATACACTCAGTGAGGTTAAGATCATGTTTGGGTAAGGACATACACTCAGTGAGGTTAAGATCATGTTTGGGTAAGGACATACACTCAGTGAGGTTAAGATCATGTTTGGGTAAGGACACACACATATATCAGTGAGGTTAAGATCATGTTTGGGTAAGGACATACACTCAGTGAGGTTAAGATCATGTTTGGGTAAGGACATACACTCAGTGAGGTTAAGATCATGTTTGGGTAAGGACATACACTCAGTGAGGTTAAGATCATGTTGGGTAAGGACATACACTCAGTGAGGTTAAGATCATGTTGGGTAAGGACACACACATATATCAGTGAGGTTAAGATCATGTTTGGGTAAGGACACACACATATATCAGTGAGGTTAAGATCATGTTTGGGTAAGGACACACACTCAGTGAGGTTAAGATCATGTTTGGGTAAGGACACACACAGATATCAGTGAGGTTAAGATCATGTTGGGGTAAGGACACACACAGATATCAGTGAGGTTAAGATCATGTTGGGTAAGGACACACACATATATCAGTGAGGTTAAGATCATGTTGGGTAAGGACACACACAGAGGAGGATCAGTGAGGTTAAGATCATGTTTGGGTAAGGACACACACAGATATCAGTGAGGTTAAGATCATGTTTGGGTAAGGACACACACAGATATCAGTGAGGTTAAGATCATGTTTGGGTAAGGACACACACAGATATCAGTGAGGTTAAGATCATGTTGGGGTAAGGACACACACAGATATCAGTGAGGTTCAGATCAAGATCATGTTTGGGTAAGGACACACACTCAGTGAGGTTAAGATCATGTTTGGGTAAGGACACACACAGATATCAGTGAGGTTAAGATCATGTTGGGGTAGCTTTAACATCAGAGCATCATGGGTTGTTTTGTCTGTACAACTGAGCCAAGCATGGCTGGTATGATCTTTAACCAAAACATTCATGTCTACTCAATAGAACTCATGTCTACTCAATAGAACTCATGTCTACTCAATAGAAATTCAATGAAATCAATCCCCTGGACCTCCACATAGTATCACCTCCTAATAGTTGCAAGTGTAAAGACTGTAATATGAATTATTACATTCTGGTCTGATTATTTTTACTCACCAGTGCCACGGACATGCCGTCATCCGAGTCCTCCTCAAACTCTTCTATCTCCGGTTCCTCCTCCTCCTCCTCCTCTTCCTCTTCCTCCTCCTCTTCCTCCTCCTCCTCCTCCTCCTCTTTGTGTTCTTCAATCAAACTAAGCCTTGGGGGGGTCGGGTAAGATAGAGAGATTTTATACGGGTCTAGGCTGTCATTTCACTGAGAAATGATCTTGATGTGTTTCTAAATGAAATCTAGATTGCTTTGGAACATACAACGCCATTATTTACATTCATCATGTATGCCATATGAACCAATAATCAGCCATTTAAAACATTGGATGGATCTCACATTTTTGCTCTGTATTTCATACAAGTTAAATAGGGGGGTGTGTGTGCGTGAGGGAGAGAGTGTGATAGAGAGAGATGGAGAGAAAGAGAGTGAGAATGTGTTTGTGTGTGTAAGTGAGTGAGTGAGTGAGGGAGAGAGATGAGAGAAAGACAATGAGAATGTGTGTGTGTGTGTCAGTGGTTGTAAGTGTATGAGAGAGAGAGAAAGACAGTGAGAAGGTGTGTGTGTGTATGAGATAGAGAGAGAGATGGAGAGAAAGACAGTGAGAAGGTGTGTGTGTATGTATATGAGAGAGAGAGAGAAATAGAGAGAGAGATGTGGAGAGAAAGAGTGAGAATAAGGTTGTGTGAGTGGGTGTGTGTGTGTGTATGAGAGAGAGAGATGGAGAGAGAGAGAGAGAGAGAAAGACTGAGAATACGATTGTGTGAGTGGGTGTGTGTGTTTATGAGAGAGAGAGAGAGATGGAGAGAGATGGAGAGAGAAAGACTGAGAATAAGATTGTGTGAGTGTGTGTGTGTGTTTATGAGACAGAAAGAGATGGAGAGAAAGACTGAGAATAAGATTGTGTGAGTGGGTGTGTGTGTGTATGAGAGAGAGAGAGATGGAGAGAAAGACTGAGAATAAGATTGTGTGAGTGGGTGGCAGCAAGGGAAAAGGAAGAGAGCCAGAGAATGAGAGCCCCTGAGGCTCTGGGAGCGTACAGGTGTGCGTATGAGTAACTGTGTGTGTGTGTGTGTGTGTGTGTGTGTTTCTGACGCTGGAGGGCAGCCAGACTGACTCAGACTCACAGATCCAGCTGAGAGCTGATGTCACCAGATAGGGAGTTGGAGCCATGGGCCTGTCGCCTCATGCTGGACACAGCCTTACGCAGCAGGGAACTACAGAAGGAGAGAGACAGAGACAGAGAGAGGGAGAGGAGACAGAGGGACAGAGACAGAGAGAGAGACAGAGAGAGACAGAGACAGAGTGAGAGACAGAGACAGAGTGAGAGACAGAGAGAGACAGAGAGAGACAGAGACAGAGTGAGAGACAGAGTGAGAGACAGAGACAGAGTGAGAGACAGAGTGAGAGACAGAGAAATCATCAGGTAAAGCTACGTCTATGTTAGCTATGTCTCCTCCTGCATTTCGACCAATCACAGTAAGGTTTAGGTCACTCACTGAGCGCAAATTTGATTGGACGTGAAATTCAAAGACGGAGAGCACTTCCTTATCAGTCAATCGTTCATTCATTCACAAAGTCGAGTAGCTTAATCGGACGGGCTATTTTAACAACCATGTGGCGTAACATCACGGGTGTAAAGACAGCGGCTGATGTCACTGGGCCAACACAAGAGGAGACAACTCTAAGTTCACAAACCAAACCAAATGTTAAAAGGACATTTTTTAATGAGAACTGGAGAAGAGCCGACAGCGGGCAGTTCCGTGACAGACTAGTGTTCGATGAGAGTAGGCTAGTCAGTCCCAATGTCTGCCACACGCTTCAGCCAGCAGCAAGACTAACAACAGCTTTGTTGTAGGCACCAAAAATGTTTCATGGGAGGCTATCAAGGATGAGAAAGCCTCCCAATGCCACAAGGAGACCATCTGCATCTGATTCAGATACTGATGAGAATGGATTGTGAAGCGAGAGAGAGAGACTGTGTGTGTGTGTGTGTCTGTGTGTGTGTGTGTGTGTGTGTGTGTGTGTGTGTGTGTGTGTGTGTGTGTGTGTGTGTGTACCTCTCCTCAAACTCTTCCTCAGACTCCCCCTCCGAGCCGCTGGCCCTGATGGAGCCGGCAGAGGCGTGCTCTGGAGCCTGGAGCGCCCGCAGCAGCCCCGCCCCCCTCCTCTGCACCGTGGACGTCAGCGTGGGGGTGGGCAGCTGGCTGATGCTGCTGTCGCCCAGCAGGGAGCTCTCCGCAGCGCTTCTTACTGAACCTACACACACACACACACACACACAGAAATTATGGATTTATATGGATTTTGCAGTCCCACTTGTGCACGCTTCCACAAAAATGTGCCATGCGTAAAAACCACCAATCTTTTGCTTGTTTATTTAAAACATGTTAGACGCTGCTCTCCTGCAAAACGAATATCATTCTGTAGTTTGGGAGCAAATAATCTACTTTCATTACATTTTATATTTTATTTTCATTTTTAAATTAGTCTTTTGCGCTGGGACCCGCACTGGCACTGCGCTGCGCTGACCTTGTCCGGAGGTGCGGCGGCGCTTGGCTCTGGGGCTGGCTGTGTGAGAGGACGGCGGCTCCCCCAGCTTCCGGGCCCCCACAGACTGCAGAGAGCGCTCGTACATCTGCAGCCACTGGCTCCTCACCGACGCACCCGCCTGCTTCACGTAGGCCAGCCTGGGACAGGGAGACGGGAGGCAGAGAGACAAGCAGAGAGACAGGCAGAAAGACACGGAAAAGATTAACAAACAAGGCTCGGCAGATACTGATAAATGAATGGCATCCTGTGTGAGGGAGAGTTTATATGCATGTCTGTCTGTGTGTGTGTGTCTAAATACTCTCAACTGTAAATCACTGACATTGTAGTCCAGAGTTTATGGACTGTGTGTGTGTGTGTGTGTGTGTGTGTGTCTAAATACTCTCAACTGTAAATCACAGACATTGTAGTCCAGAGTTTATGGACTGTGTTTGTGTGTGTGTGTGTGTGTGTGTGTGTGTCTGTATGACTCACAGCTGCAAGCGGTCCTGTCGGATGAGCTTGAAGCTGAACTCGCTGAGCACTTCCAGGAAGGCCAGGTTGGGTGACGATGCACTCTCCTCAGTCCCACGCAGAGCAAAACGGATGCCATCTCTGAGGGAGAGAGAGAGGGAGAGATTGACGTTTAAAATTCCTTTCTTGAACCATTACATGGACAACCCCACACCATATTAAAGGCGACACCAAGAGCATAACCACACATCACCAGGTAAACAGCAGGCTACTGTTATCATCTTATCATAACTGACCACAGACCTTTGTATACACACCATTTGCGTGAAAAAGATCTGTCATTATAAGTGACTTGGAAAATAAGCACATTCAAGTCTGATTCTTGATTCAATTAAGCATATTGACCCAGTTTACATTCTGCCCTGTCGAAAGATTCAAACACGTACATGGCTGCTTCTTTTATCGCGAGTACTTGACTCCACAGACAAAACACTGTTTTTGAAAACCTAACTTTGAAAGTCTACTAAATGCCACATCCATCAATTGAGAGGAATCAGTTGTTCACATAGTCACAGTCACCAAGACCTCTGTGGGCATGGCACAGGGCGGCACACGCCACTGAAGGTCACCAGAGTGTTTCGGAGGACAGGACTCTCCACGAAGGTAACTGATTCTGGCTACCTGAAACAAGGATTCTCCATTGTGTGTCAGGTGTCCCTCTGGGAACACTAACATGCACACACACTTGAGAATAGCACAGATTGACAGCCGAGCGTAGTGGATGTGTGTAGGTTAACACTCACTAGGTGATGGACAGGTGGCCAGCTAAACGATTACAGGCAAGTAGGTGTTAGAACACCTAATGGACAGACAACCTGCCAGACTGGAAGGGAAGAAGCCTGACAGACAGAGAGAGACAGAGAGAGAGAGAGAGAGAGAGAGAGAGAGACAGGCTGGCCAACTGTTGAGTGTTAGACAGTGGACACATGGGCAGGCAGGCTGGCAGACAAAACGACAGATGAGTTTCACAGAACTGACAGGCAGGAGGCAAGAGAGAGACAGATAGGCAGAGACACGCTGACTGAAGGGGCAGGTACACGGTGTGTACGAAGACAGAGAGAAAAAACAAACATACAGGCACCCAGCCAATCAATAAGACTGCTGGCAGACACACAAGCATGCAGACAGACACACAGACAGACAGACAGACAGACAGACAGACAGACACATGTAAAGACTATCAATCAGACAGACAGACCGAAGGACATGAAGGCAGGCTGTCAATCAGACAGACAGAGCAGGGCTGTCAATCCCAGACACATAAGCATTCAAACAGATAGACAGACACACACATACACAGGCAGTCAGTCAGTGCGTGAGACAGGTATGTGTATGCACTCAAGTGCTGACAGACTCAAAGGAATTAAGACAGATACACACACACACACAGATAGTGTGTCAGTGAGTCAGACAGTTGTGTGTGTGTGTGTGTGTGTGTGTGTGTGTGTGTGTGTGTGTGTGTGTACACACTGGTGGAGGGCGAGGAGAGGCTTGCGGATGACGTGCAGGTTGATGCCGAAGCTCATGGCGTGGCGTCTGGCCTCCTCTCTCAGCTCCACAAATTCCTGACGCGAGTGGTTCTCATCTCCCAGGGCCGTAAACATCTGAGACATGTACACACACACACACGTCAACACACACACGTCAACACACACATGTACACAAGACACATTGACATTAACAAATAAATTGCTGTAAGCACTGCCATAATTCATTTGACCAGCAGTTGGTTGTTTAGGGTTCTCGTTCTGTACTGATCTAGCATAATAAAACGCTCAAAGATGAAAAGTGATATGTTACGGGAGATCACTTCTCAACCAGAGCCAATCAATTCATTTCTCACCAAGTCGTTTATTGATTGGCTTTATTGACCCACGAGGTTGCTGAGGCACTGAAAATAATCTTATCACACTGGAGGAATCTCCAGGCAGGCATCCAATAGTGAGTCCCAGGCCACTCTCTGACTCCTGACACTCTCACACTCATTAAAAGAAAAGATGAGATTGTGGAGAGATGCAGAGATGGGCCTGTAGGCTTGGTCCGTAGGGATGAAGGCCTAGATTTCACTGAAATGGCTTGAGGCTTTTCTCATTGCTAATGAATCTTTACAAAGAAAACTGCTTCCAGAAACTGATAACTGTAAACTGAATATCAGCATACACCACAGGATAGGGCTTTAGTACTGATGTCAACACCACAGGAGATGGCTTTAGTACTGATCTCAACACCATCAAGACCTGACCTAATGAGTGCCTGCCTCTACACTACTACTTACTAGGACAGTTCGGAACAGTGAAACGATGCTTGAGCAGCTTCCTGAGTCTATGACTCATCATAAACAACACCACTCAACTCCCCCTGTAGACTACCACAGAGAAAATAGACTGGAACAGCTGTTTCACACACTCACACACACACACACACACACACACACACCTGCTGTAGACTGAGACACACAGTTTTGGCACTCTCCACTGGACTGATGATTTTGGACTTCCTCAGTGTCTCCTTGATGATGTCGCCGTAGTCCCTGTTGAACTGTAGCAGAACAGATAGAGAAACCCCCCACACACACACACACACACACACACACACACACACACACACACACACACACACACACACACACACACACACACACACACACACACACACACACAAGCTCTCTTACTGCTGCTGTCTAAATTACATCATCACTATATGCTAAAGACTTTTGACTAGCTTTAAAAAGTGAACCCGCTCACAATCACAGACATACACAATAATAGACTCAGTAATAGGGAGATTATTAACAGCACAAAGTGGACTGTAATAAGGAGATTATTAACAGCACAAAGTGGACTGTAATAAGGAGATTATTAACAGCACAAAGTGGACTGTAATAAGGAGATTATTAACAGCACAAAGTGGACTGTAAAACCACATACACAATAAGACTCAGTAATAAGGAGATTATTAACAGCACAAAGTGGACTGTAAAACCACATACACAATAACACTCAGTAATAAGGAGATTATTAACAGCACAAAGTGGACTGTAAAAACAGCTAAACCCGTCATCCTTACAGTGTATAATTCATGGCTTCAACATGCATTTATAATACCGTAGTAATTATTATTCCAGTGATCGAATTCCATTTCAATATTTTTCTCATATTTCCTGCCCTGCTTCCCTTCCTCCTCGTCTCCCTCTCTTTCTCCTCCCCTCCCTCTCTTTCTCCTCTCCTCCCTCTCTTTCTCCTCTCCTCTCCTCCCACCTTGTTGTAGTACTTGAAGATGTCGGAGGCGGCGTATAGCTCCAGCACGCCGCAGAGGGTAAGTCTGCAGTAGGCGGCCAGCTGGCTCCGTCTGAGCTGCAGGGATGTGATCTTCCTCACCTCCTCCTCCTGGTTCCCCTCCTCCCCTGATTCACACAAAACAACAACAACATCAGCAACATCATCTGCATCTAATGTGACGGCTGAGATTCAGGTTTTGTAGTTGGGACGTGTGCCCTTCCTCCTCCAGATTGTCCTCCTCACAGCCATGGCAAACACAAAGTAACAGATAAACAACAACAACAACAACAGGGTTTTTGAATTTGAATGCATCCTCTGCTCCCTCAAAGTTCCCCTCCTTGCAGCTACGACTACTAAAAAATAACCAACTAATAACGTAACAGAATAATAATGTCTCATTTTAGTGAGGTGATTCAATACATACAGTACATTCAGTATTCTGTTCCTTTAGATGATGTCTCTTATCTAATTATACTTTACTAACCATTTTGTTGAAGGCGTTGTTAGTGTATATATGTACAAGGCACATTTCAATAAAGTTCCAATAAATGGTGATTCTCTCATGTTAAACGACCAGAGGAGAATGCAAAATGAACATCATCAGGGAAGTTGAAGCAAATGTGCATGTTTATGAATGTATACAGTGTGTGTGTGTGTGTGTGTGTGTATTGTGAGGGTGTGTGTATGTATGTATGTGTGTGTGTGTGTATTGTGTGTGTCTGTGTGTGTGTGTGTGTGCGTGTATTGTGAGGGTGTGTGTATGTATGTATGTATGTATGTATGTATGTATGTATGTATGTATGTATGTGTGTGTGTGTGTGTGTGTGTGTGTGTGTGTGTGTTCCTGCGTTCTCCACACCATAGTGGTTGTCGTGGTCGTTGTCGTCGTCAGGTATGGTGAAGACGTAGTCCAGGATGAAGGAGGCCATCTCAGAGCGGAGCGAGTCCTCAGGCACCAGGGCCAGAGCTTTCAGCAAGGGCCTCCCCTTCACCGAGCCCACACTGAACACCGTCAGCACATCACACAACAGCATGAAGGCCTGAGACAGGGAGAGAGAGAGAGAGAGAGAGAGAGAGAGAGGGAGAGAGAGAGAGAGAGAGAGAGGGAGGGAGGGAGAGAGAAAAGGTGGTGGGGGGAGACAAAAAAAGGAGGGAGAGGAGAGAATGATGGAGAGGAGGAGAAGAGTGTAAGAAGGGAAGTGGAAGAAAAGGGACAGGAAAGGTTGTAGAAAAGACAATGAAAGAGAGAAGGGAGGAGAGACATGAGGAGGAAGAGGGGGGGGGGGGGGGGGGGGGGGGGGTTAAGTGAGTCACTATCTGGCGTTTGCAACTTTGTAGTGACTGATGGTACTGATACATGCCAGCGAAGAGAGCCAATCGAATTTCTGTATTCCATTCATTTCTGTTGGAGTCAGGCGATTGTGACATGGACGAGCGGAAAATTGGGAAAGGTTTAAGCCTAAGCAAATGAGGAGCAAATTTTGCTTGCAGCGGCCAATCAGAGTGTTTATTGTTGTTTCTGACGGTATCAAAAATTTGCAGGACTGTGGCGTCGTTCAGACGTTTCATTTGCTAAAAAGAAAAGCTCGGAGAGCCTTGTAAGGGGTTGTTCCTGGTATGTTAGATATTTAATACTGTGCTTTAACAGAATGACAGTTCTGATATAAAGACAAGTGAATGGATAGCCTACTAGCTGGCTAGCTTGCTAACTAGCTGGCTAGTTCAGTCTGTTACCCTATTTCCACACGCCCACTCAAAGTGAAGCCAGTGTTTTGCCTCGCTGGCATCTATCAGTACCATGAGAATTGTGTGTTTGATCGTGTTTGTGTGTGTGTGTGTGTGTGTGTGTGTAACCTGGTCAGTACTGTGGGGACTCACCTGGTCCCTGATTTGAGCGTTTCCAAGAGAGAGACAACTCTGGCACACAATACAGAACGAGTGAACCTCCTTCCTCATTCTCTTCACCTCCGCCTGATCAGCAGCACACACCAGAAAGGAAGAAAATAACTTGTTAGAAAGAGAGAGAGATAGAGAGAAAAAAAACACTGCTGCAGATACTTCTCACCCTCGCTCTGTTTGCGTCAGAAATAGAGGAGTACGTAGGAGCTGTGAGTTAATCATAGATGCAAGTGAGAGAGAGAGAGAGAGAGAGAGAGAGAGAGAGAATTTGAATTTTGAAAACTCTTTTATTACTGTTTTCAAAAACAAACAAACAAGATAACAAACATACATGACACTACCACATCAAATTGTCACAATATGCACAAAAAGGGGGGGGGGGGGGGGGGGGGATAAATAAATAAAAACAAAGATAAAGTGCAAACTGCAGAAATTATCCAGCATTCTCCAAGAACTGTGCAAACCGTAAGTTATCATCTTTGACCACACACAACACACTATTGTAACACCAAATCTCTTTAAAAGGTTCAAGATCTTTCATTGCTTTATAGAAATTAAAATCTATTAAAACACGAGACCTTACAATAATTGAGAACACCATCATCATGTCATCACTGGACATTTGCTCAATTTTGTTTCTGCGACTAACATAAATCGCCATCTTTGCCTGTCCCAGCAGGAAATTGATCAACTGACACTTGAAGCGATGCTTTTGCACATATTTAAAACCCAAAATAAAAGTCTCCATTGAAAAGGGTTCATTCAAACTCACAAAAAGTGCCTGTAAAATAACAAATAGAGGTTTTAGCCTCACACACTGCATAAAAACATGGAAGACTGTCTCCCTTAGAAAACAAAAAGGGCAGTCTTGGCCCACGTCAGGATTGAGAACTGAAATAAAAGCATTCGCTGCAATTGCCCCATGCAAAATTCTCCATTGTAGGTCCCCTGCTTTTTTGGGTAAGGGTAATTTGTACAATGCTCGCCACTGAGGTCTTACAACATCCCCTATCTGTAAAACAGAACGCCAGGGTGTATCTACCCTCTTGTCCAGAACCTTCTTGTTTAACATCTTTACACACAGTTTATACACATCTTTGCCAGTTGCCTGTTTTGGACCAAGGAAAATCAAATTTTCAGAACTGCAACAAAAACCAGTACATCCTGTTAGGTTAGGGGATAGGATAAAATTGGGGAAAGGGTCCTTGCAGTCGGGGCTGCACAACCCCCTGACGTAGTCCCCCAACATTTCCCTCTCCTCTCTTGTTAGCAAGGCCCACCAACTCTTGAGCAATTGGGCTACAATTCGGGTGGATCGCATCCCCAAGTGATCCGCTACATTTCCACTGTTACCCAGATCTGGTCCAGCCAACTGCAGTAAATCCCCCAGGGTTGTAACTCCAGCCTTGACGAGAGTATATTCCAAATTGGGAAGAGGCTTTTCCGCAGCTATATCCAGGGCTGAACCATGGATCAACGGCTCCTTTAAAAGCCAGTGCAAGGACATTACGCTCCTCGTTTGCTGCACTGTAAAAAGAGACCAGACTTTAAAAAGATTGCGATAAAACACTGGGAATTTGCTTAAATTCAATGTCTTTGGGTCCATCCAAACTAAAGGTCTATCCAGCCCCAGACCATCAAAAGTCTGTAAAATGGCACAAGCTGCATACTTCCAATTAGAATCCACCGTTCCAGTGAGCAGACGTTGCAGAAACTGCACACGAAAAGCAGCTGTTCTGCTTTGCAGTTGAACAAGTCCATGCCCACCTTCCTCCTTAGGTAAAAACAGAACACTCTGTGGTACCCAGTGTAATTTGTCCCAGAAAAAGTCCACTAGGATTGACTGGATCTTTGATAGGAGGTGGGTTGGAGGATCCACACAGGCAAGACGATGCCAGAGGGAGGATGCCACCAAGTTGTTGACTATCAGAACACGCCCTTTGTAGGACGTTTTATGAAGTAAAAATTTCCATTTATCCAGGCGGCCCTTTATCTTTTCAACAACCCCTTCAAAGTTTTTTGAATGAACAAATCATTCCCTAAAAACACTCCAAGATATTTAAAGCCATTCCTGGTCCAAGTTAAGCCATCTGGGAGACTTGGCTCTCCATCTGACCAATTTCCAACAAGCATTGCAACACTTTTCAACCAGTTTACTTTCGCAGACGACACACCTCTAAAATCATCAAACATTTTCAACATCATATTTATGTCCCTCTGGCCACTAACCAGCACTGCAACATCATCAGCATATGCTGACAGCTTAAAAACATGATCACAGTTTGGAATTCCCACCCCAAGTAAATCCTTCCTTAATTTGACCAAGAGGGGCTCTATAGCCAAAGAGTACAGCATTCCAGACAAAGCACATCCTTGCCTTACCCCTCTGTGAACCTTAAAAGGAGCACACAAGTCACCATTGACCTTAAGTATACTTTGTATGCCACAGTACAGAACTTGAATTTTGTTAATAAAATCAGGACTAAATCCAAAAGCTGCCAGAGTACTCCATAAATAACTGTGATCCACTCGGTCAAAGGCTTTTTCCTGATCAATTGACACAAGACCAAATTCCAGGTTAAAAGACTTACCTAAGTCAACTATGTCTCTGATAAAAGAAATGTTGTTCTGTATCAGCCTACCTGGCACACAGTAGGTCTGGTCAGGGTGAATCACCTGCCCCAAAACATCACCCAGTCTGATTGCCAGAGCTTTAGAGAGCAGTTTATATTCCGTACACAGGACTGACACGGGTCTCCATGACCTGATATCACTCAGGTCACCTTTCTTTGGTATCAGAGTGAGCACTGCTCTTCGGCAGCTCAGTGGCAACTGTCCCTCAGAGAGGCTGTCACTGAGAACAGTCAACACATCTGTACCCAATTCTGCCCAAAAGGACTTATAAAAGGCCACCGGTAGGCCGTCCAGTCCTGAAGCCTTCCCGGAGTCCATAGTTTGGAGGGCACTATACAGTTCCTCAAGGGTCAGAGGCCTTTCAAGGTCTGCATTAGCCTCTTCGGACAACTGTGGCAAATTGTTAAGAAAGGCACTGTTATCAACCCCATCCTGTGGGATTTCTTTCTTATACAGCTCCTTGTAAAAGCTGACTGCTCTTTTACGTATCTCTGCAAAGTCAGACATGAGTACTCCGTCTTCTGAACGTAGGGCATGGATTAATCTTTTTTGTCCATTCTTTTTTTCTAAATTAAAAAAGAATTTGGAAGGTGCATCCATCAGCTCCACGCTTTGGAAACGGGACCTGACCAGAGCTCCCTGTGCCTTTAACCCTAGTAGGTCAGCCAATGATTTCTTTTTAGCTTTAAGATCCTTAGTGTGGGTCTGATTTCCCGTCTGATCTGCAGAATTTTGGAGCTCAGTTATTTCACTTTCTAAATTTCTCATTAAACGAGTTATGTCGCTTGTGACATAGGCCGTATACTCTTGGCATAACAGTTTTATTTGTGCCTTTGCACAATCCCACCACTGTTGCAGTGATTTAAAAGATGCTTTGGATGATCTAAAATCATTCCAAAAATAATGAAATACATCTCTAAAATGACCATCACATAATAAATTAGTGTTAAAATGCCAGTAAGCACTCTTGGGCTTGACAGCACTTATGGACAGGGAGCAAATGACCAAACTATGGTCCGAAAACCCAAATGGAACAATATTGCAATTCGTAAACATACTACGTTGGTGTTTAAAACTGTAAAATCTGTCCAGTCTTGCTAAAGACAAGAGGTTATTGAAAGAATGAACCCATGTGTACTGTCTTTGTTCCTTGTGAAAAAGTCTCCACATGTCAACAAGGTCATTTGATTTCATAACCTCTATGAGCCGCCGGCGCGAGGGCATATGGGGCTCTATATGGTTCCTGTCAATCATTTGTTCAGTGCAGTTAAAATCTCCTCCCAGGAGTAAAATATCCTCAGGATCACAACTACTTAACACAGTATTCAAAGTAGTTAAGAAGACCATTCTGTCGGTTGCCTTGGTAGGTGCATAAACACAAAGAAAACAAAAAAAATATTCTCAAATTGGGCCCTGACTTTTAAAAGTCTCCCTTTCACTATTTCCTCAGCCTGGTAGGAAATAGGCGTAAAAGAACGAGAAAATAAAATGGCAACCCCACCACTATTAGATGTGTTGTGACTTAAAATAGATAGGCCATCAAATTCTTGTGCCCAATCTGCTGCATTGGATGTGTCAGTGTGTGTTTCCTGAGCAAGTAAAACATCAACTCTGTTTTGTCTGATTGACTCAAACACTGCAGCTCTTTTGCTTCTCTCTCTGGCGCCATTAAGGTTCAGAGAAGCTGTGCGAACTTCAATCATGATAAAAAATAAAAAGATATATACGAATTGTGTACACACTAACATCATAAAACACGGAAAAATTGGCTTGAACATTAAACATCACTATTGCTTAACAAGACGTTAAGCTTAGTCAGAAATTTCTTCAGACGATAAGTCTCTTGATCAGTGAAGCACCCCTCACTCATAAAAGAACGTGTTTTTGTCATAAATTTTTCCACGTCAGGGAAATAGTCATCAATCCGAACATTCCGTATGTGTTTTGTTTCTTTTAAAAACGATCTGATATCTTCCACTTCATAATTCCGACTGGAGACCCCACTCGGACGTAAGCTACAGGTTAAACTGCAGTCAGAATAATCACTTTCGCTCTCATTATCGGTTGTGTTTGGAGAAATGTAACTGTCACCCTTTTTGGCATTCTTTTGGTTCACACGGACCTGTTTCCTTTTACTGATCGGTACTTTAAAAACAGTCCCCTCCATTTCCATGAAGGACATTTCACTGAGACATTCATTTGGGGTCAACTTCTGATCACCAATGACAACAGAATTCTCACTACTCTGCGAGTTTTGAGTATTTTCAGGCTCGGGATTGTCCACATGGTCCCCCCCAGATGATGTGGCTGAATTACCTTCCTCCTGTGTATGATTCGAGGAATCCCCCGTCATTTCTGACACAACTACTCCTGCTAGTTCCTGGGGCTCTACTGCCTTAGCTGATTCACCAGCACTGGACTGGTCGGGGGCTGTATCCCCAGCACTGGATATTCCAGCCTCAGCAGACTGCGCCTCACCCCCATTATCATTAGGCTTACTGGTGTTTTCACTTTGTTTGTTGCCATTATCCGGTTTCCCCTTTTTATCGGGACAAGCACGTACAAGATGCCCCGTTTGGCCACAACCGAAACACTTAATCAAACTCGTAGTAGCATAGACAACATAATTAAAATTGTCCATATTTACGTTCAGTGTCAAGTCCAGCTCATCCTTATTGTCTTTCAAGACCATGTATACAAATCTCCTGAAAGACACAATATGTTTCAAGAGCGGGGATTTGCTCGCCATTGGAATCTTTTTAATCGTTGATACTAATTTGCCATAGCGTGACAACGTTTGTTCCAGAACCTCATCCTTAATGAAGGCGGGAACATTAGACAAGGTTACTTTCTTCGATGGAGTAGAAAGAGGAAGAACAGGGGTAAAAATGCCATCCACTACTATTCCATTCTCAATCAATTCATTAGCGAAGTCAACCGTTCGCAGAAACAAAACTATTGGATTATTCATGCGGGCCGCTGACAGAATGTTTTCATGTTGTATAATTTCACCAGCAGCCAAACTACACTGCTCTACACTGGCTGTCGAAGCTATCTTTACAGCGTGACGCCGTGTGAGCTGTTCGTATTTCCCCATACCTGGGACAGCCATGCTCCCAGCCCAAACACTGGAAACAGACGCCCGGGAATCACCCACAAAAATTCCCCTACGTGCTAATTTCCTTAACCAAAACTAACTAAACCTTAACTAACTAAAGAACAAAACATTAATAATAAAGATAGAAAAGATAGAAAAAATAGATAGAATAGAACACTCGTTCCTGGCTCGGCGGCCAACACGCCACACTCACTCAGAACACTCTGACTCCGCCCACTCGCTCAGACCATCCACTCAGAGAGAGAGAGAGAGAGAGAGAGAGAGAGAGAGAGAGAGAGAGAGAGGGAGGGAGGGAGAGAAAATGATCAAGTCTGGAGGAGAAGAAACCTTGTCTGTGGTGGGCGAGTCAGAGTCTGAGATCTTTCTTCTCTCCCACAGGAGGTGGAAGGCTGTGCACTTCAAAGCAGGAACCATGAGCTGGAACACAAATCATGCCATTATGTGCATACGCAAGCACCAGAGAACCTGAGGAAGAACAGCTCAGCTCACTACAGGGGGACTTTTAATAAACATCAGGTTACTCAGATCAGTGACAGGTGGACGACTTCTGATGATTTTCCATCTAATATAGATAGATATATCTATAGATATATCAGATATAGATAAAATATAGATATATTTATTAGATTATTAGTGAGCATGTAAGTGGGTAGGAAAAATGGAAAAACAAGTAGCAGGTACCTCTTTGTCAAAGCCCATAGACTGAACTCCAGTCTTCACGAGAGCGAAACAAGGATCAAACAGCTTCCAAGAGCTGAGGTCCATGCAACTGTAATCGTACACACACACACACACACACACACAGTCAGATTTAAATAATGAAATGGTTTGAAATGTTGAGGTGTCAGTTACATTTGATCTGTTTTCACACACACACACACACCTACATTTAGATCTAGCACTACTTTAAAAACAGGTCACTGATTCCAACATGTCCACTCTCATTTGCACACCTACACACAGTCACAAACAAACACACCTACACACACACACACACACACACACACACCTACACAGACACACAAAAACACACCTACACACACATACCTGCTGAAGATAGAAATCCTCTTGAGGGAGGTTGCAGCAGTGTACACCTCATCCTCATCAGCGGTTCCCTGTGACACATAGAGTGAGAGAGAGAGAGAGAGAGAGCGAGAGAGGGAGAAAGAGAAAGAGAGAGAGAGAAGAGAACATCTGATTCTTCTATGATGGATAA
>NC_045157.1:6060890-6140890 GCF_900700415.2 Clupea harengus
CTGATCTGGATCAAGTACGGGTGAGTTTGGACCTGTTGCTATCTCAGCTATAACTCAGGAGGATGTGATGGTGATTGTGGATGTGATGGGATGGGGTACCTTGCTCTGTATGAAGAAGTTGGTGAGTAAGTGGAGAAAGGTGGCTTTGCGCTTCTCCGTCCCAATTTCCTCAACGATCTTATCCACCTCAGCGCACAGTCTGAAAGAACAGAATCAACATGTACGCGCACACACACACACACACACACACACACACACACACACACACACACACACACACACACACACAATTAATGAATTAATTCATTAATGAATTACCTAGAGTGCACTTAAGCTTCACATTTTCTGTCTTGCCCGGGCGTGAGAGAGGACACCAAGATGGCCGCTAACTCAATAACAAATCTGGAATCTGGATCCAAACCAACCAAATCATGGCTGTTCCTTTCCAGAATTGGCAGTGGAGGGCTGGAGAGCTGAGCTTACATGTGATAGAGGAAGCTGATCTTACATGTGGTAGAGGAAGCTGATCTAGAGGAAGCTGATCTTACATGTGGTAGAGGAAGCTGATCTTACATGTGGTAGAGGAAGCTGAGCTAAAGGAAGCTGAGCTTACATGTGGTAGAGGAAGCTGATCTAGAGGAAGCTGATCTTACATGTGGTAGAGGAAGCTGAGCTAGAGGAAGCTGATCTTACATGTGGTAGAGGAAGCTGAGCTAGAGGAAGCTGATCTTACATGTGGTAGAGGAAGCTGAGCTAGAGGAAGCTGATCTTACATGTGGTAGAGGAAGCTGAGCTAGAGGAAGCTGATCTTACATGTGGTAGAGGAAGCTGCCGGCCGCAGACGCCAGGCCCCTGTGAGTGGCAAACACCAGTGGGTACACCTGAGTGCACTCTTCATCCGACATGCCGTCCTCGGAATTCCTATTGCAACACGTGCGTGCACACACACACACACACACACACACACACACACACACACACACACACACACACACACACACACACACACACACGCATACAGTGTAAATGCTGGATACAGGAACTTAATTGCAGAGTCACTCACCCATAGAGTATGCAGTATGAGGGAAGAGAACCCTTCTAGATAGAGACTGCTGACGTTTACATGACCTTTAGTAAAATGTGTTCACAATACCTTATATAAATGCAGACACAAGCAGAATAAAGCACAAGTATGCTATTTACACAGATGTGCACTTTCACACACACACACACACACACACACACACACACACACACTCACTTATGGATGAGTAGAAGCAGCTTGACTGCCTCCACGGCAACCTCTGAGTCTTTGTCCAACACCATATTTAACACCCTCTCCTGCGGGACACACACACTTGAGCTCTCAACCCACATAGAGATGTTGTACAGAGAAATGTTGTACAGAGAGATGTTGTACTGAAAGATGTTGTACAGAGAGATGTTGTACAGAGAGATGTTGTACAGAGAGATGTTGTACAGAGAGATGTTGTACAGAGAGATGTTGTACAGAGAGAGCAGGCCTGGGGTCATCAGTGGTGTGCTTGAGGTTACCTTGAATCTGCTGGTGAAGAGCTCCAGCCGGCCAATAAACTCCCTCTCCTCATACAGACCCTGCAGCGCCTTCACGCTCCGCAGACGCACTACGGGTTGCTAAGGAGGAGGCAGAGAGGGAGAGAGAATATATAAATACGGATCGACACGAGTCACTGTGGCTTTATATTTCCATGATATTAAAATGAAGCAAAGACCATCAAGTTGAAATGCTATTAGCTTGAGCTTTGGTTGAGGGGCGTTCACACATTCACATGAATGCCAGAGTAGGAACTGTTTCACTGTTTATTCATGCAAAAGTATCAAACGATCTGCGCATTCCCCAACATGAACATGTGAAAATGTGTCCCTGTTTGTGATAATCCTCCTTTTGTGCTCAAGGCTTTGTCAAGGACATTCCCATTGATCAATACATCTACTTACTTAAAGGCGGTAGAGAAAAGAAGCTCTGCACAACCAATGAGCCGATGGAGCTTACATGGATCAATACTAGTCTTCAATTTGAAACACACACCAACAAGAAGTGGAAAGACACCTCCTAATCCTAATCATTACAGCAGCAACGATTATCAACAAAGAATGAAGTTCACTATGGGTGTGCTGCATGACCATCGTCATCGTTTTCTAGCGATTAACCATTTTTTACTGGATCATGGCACTTGTGTGTGACCACTTATGTGAAAGCACATGCATGATGACTCTCCACAGAGAAGACAAACAGATTTCTTATGGACATCGTGTCCCATTTAATGACAACAGAACAGGGAGAGAAGGAAAGAAAGAAAGAATCAAAAAAGAATAGAGCAAGAAACGAAGAAAATAATTCCGTCCAAATCATAGTGTGCCCTATGTGTGACTAAACTGGACGGCGCCACCTTTAATGTCTTTAACGTCATATTGTGTCCTATGTGTGACTAAACTGGACGCCGCCACCTTTAATGTCTTTAACGTCATATTGTGCTCTGTGTGTGACTAAACTGGACGCCGCCACCTTTAATGTCTTTAACGTCATATTGTGCTCTGTGTGTGACTAAACTGGACGGCGCCACCTTTAATGTCTTTAACGTCATATTGTGTCCTATGTGTGACTAAACTGGACGCCGCCACCTTTAATGTCTTTAACGTCATATTGTGCTCTGTGTGTGACTAAACTGTAAACACGAGATTCCCCCTCACTGTGCCTGATTCTGACTTGGAAGAGAATGAGGAGGAGGAGGAGGAACCTTGTCATGCAGCATCCAGCCCAAGTACTTGAGGTAGCCGTCGTTGAGAAAGACGGAGGAGTTGGACAGGACCCAGCCGCCCAGCGCCTCCACGCACACCGCCCTGATCTCGGGCACCCGGTCCCGGTAGCGGTGCACAAACACGCCCTTAAAGATGGCGTTCATGATGGAACACAGCTCTGTCTGGTTCTCCAAGAGCTGTGTGGATGTCACACACAACACACACACACACACACACACACACACACACAGGGGAAAACACCCACTTCAAAATGCATAATTAAGCTAGCAACCCATTAGTCTCACAGGCTACTGGCCCCTTTGAACAAAGAACCATTATTTGCTAAATTTCATTTTGTGTGTGTGTGTGTGTGTGTGTGTGTGTATTTGTGTGTGTGTGTGTGTGTGTGTGAGACCTCGCTGTGAGACTTCTCCAGCTCCTCTAGTTTCTGAGTGGCTCTGTGTTCGGCAGCCTTGTTCTTCTCCAGCTCACAGCGCCGCTTGGTCACCTGGATCTGGGCAAACACACTCACCGCCACCTCCACCACCGCACTCATCAGCTTCATGGCTACAAAATACACACACAGACACACACACACAAAGGTATAGACAATTAAAGACAGACGCACAATCACAAATAAACAAACAAAGAAAGGACACATCCACAAGGACCACGCGTATACATCCACCCACACTCATCAATCACCCCCAGATAAGTCCAGAGCAGAATTGGGTGTGAATGGCTTTCTGAACGCTGGTCATCTTATTGAGTGAAAAAAGATGACCCCTAAGTAACCTCTCAGCACTGACCAATGCAGTGACTGCATTAGGGATGGGTTGGAGCTCACAGGGGAGAGGCTCTGTAACTGAAGCAGCCTCACTAATTACCACGCACAGTGTGAAGAGCACCACATCATCAGCTCTCTGCTACAGGCTAATTAACAATCAATGCCTCATCAATGAGAGCACTAGGACATCAAAGTCATTTTCACACCAATTCTACCAATTCTGATGCTTTATGGCATTATAAATCTATATTTTCGACATAAGAACATGATATTTAATTCTGTGGAGGTACACAAACAGCCTCTGTATGTTCAAACTTCAGACCTATCCCAGTAAACCATCATCAGGTCATCATTTCAGATTGATTGTCCTCTCTCCCTGCCTGTGTGTCTAGTGGCTAGGGGAACTCGGAGTGCTTTATTGGCATGACACATGGGCTGCGCTTGTATTGCCCTAGCAGTTACTGAATACTAAGAACAGGAAGTCTCTCACCGATGAAGGTGCTGGTGTGCCTGAAGGCGCGCACCTGCGAGTCGGCCAGGCCGGTGAGCAGCGGCACGAGGGAGCTGAACAGGAAGTCGTCGTAGAGCAGGCTGTGCTGACAGCGCCGCACCAGCTGGGCCACAAACTCACACAGGCTCTCACGGAAGCGGCGCCACTGGGGGCCCACAGACGACAGAGGGTACGCCGACGAGTCCTGGAGACGGGAGGGAGACGAGAGATGAAGGAGGACAGGACGGAGACAGCGGGAGGGAGAGAGAGAGGGAGAGAGAGAAAGAGAGATAGGAGAGATGAAGGAGGACAGGACAGAGACAGCGGGAGGGAGAGAGAGAGAGTGAGAGTGTGAAAGGAGGGGAGAAGAGAGAGACAGAAAGAGTAATTTAAGTGACTTAATTTCTGTATTTGTGAACATTTAATGATCCATTTGATATCTTGACATTACATATATTACAGTCAAGCCAACAAATCTTGTGGAAATGAAGAGAGATAAAGGTGGGGAGTGAGGAGAGGATATGGAGAGTGAAGAAGAGAGTGGGGGTGGGTCAGAGTGGAGGTCCCTAGAGACAGAGGGGATACTAAACCATCCAGATACATGGATATGACAGGGAGAGAGGGGGGGGGATACTAAACCATCCAGATACATGGAAATGACAGGGAGAGAGAGAGAGAGAGAGAGAGAGAGAGAGAGAGAGAGAGAGAGAGAGAGAGGATACTGAACCATCCAGATACATGGATATGACAGGGAGAGAGAGAGGGGATACTGAACCATCCAGATACATGGAAATGACAGGGAGAGAGAGAGAGAGAGGGGATACTGAACCATCCAGATACATGGAAAATGTCGGGATAGAGAGAGTGACAGATTATTACAGAGATATTGGCTTAGACAGACCATCTGGACACAGCACTTACCTCTTTGAACTCTTTGGTCAGCTGGCAAATAATATCACTATTGTCCATACTGGTTAGCATCTCTTTGCTAACTACACCTATGGGTCAAAAAGGAGGTTAAGAGTAGCTAATTTAATTTCATTTAATTTAATTTAATTTAATTTAATTTAATTTAATTTAATTTAATTTAATTTAATTTAACAAACAAATCTGCTGCCCTGATCCACCCCCATCCACCACCCCCAAATGCTAAATATCTGGGCCAAGCCTTTGTTATCCAAATATCACATTATCAAGACACGGACAAAACAGGAAAGGGGAAAACCACATTCATGCAAGGCAAATATTTCACTTTACTTAGCCTTTGTCTGTGTGGTTGAAAGTATGTGCGCTTATTTGTTCACGCAGCGCATGGTAGTAACAGATGAGCAAAGTGTTGCAGATCGTTGCTTCCTGGTTTGTCACTTCCCTTAAGCTGGGGGGTCCTACCATCACAGGGTTCAACTGAGGCCCAGGGCCGATCAATGACTCCTAAAGACGAGTCAAAACGCCATTCCCTTGACCTTCGACCTCAATTATACCCCCCCCTTCAGCTCAACATGCACTCAGTCACGCACCCCCTGCTGCTGTGACCTCTCACCTTTGCATCCGCAGCACTGCACCAGAAAGTTGATGAGCTCAAGAAGGCCCGCCTCCTGGTCCTGTTTGTAGTCCTCCAGCCACTCAGAGACCACCGTCTGTGAAGGGACAGCCAATGAGCGGATGCGCCACTCAAGGTTATGTTTTTCGCCATCACACCGAGGGAGGTGCCCCGAGGTCAGGGACTCCCATTTCAACACCCTCCACTCCCCTTCCTCATCTACTCCATTTAGCCTTTCATTCATCCGATGGAGGGGGTAATGAGGGGGTGAGGAAGAGGATGAATGAAAGGTTCATGAATGATGCGCTTCCCCTGTCTGTCAGCGTTCATCTTTCATATGTCTATGTCCCATCCCCCCCCCCCATCACTACTCACTTCAGCATCATGGTGGGGGGAATAGAATAATCAATGCAGTTTCTAAAGAAAGAGAACCTGGACCTGAAATGGTCTCATCTCTATAATCTTTCACCATCCTGCCTCCTACCATCACCCCCTTTCCAATCCCATCTTTCTTCCTCAATTTCCTTACCTCCATCTCCTCTTCTCACCCCCTTCCTCCACCTCTCCTATCTAAACCTTTTCTCTCTCTCCCACCCTCCCGCTCTCTCTTACCGCCAGAGCACTGCGGCCGGACTTGACGGCCTCGTACAGGCCCCCAGCAGTGGAGTGCTCCTCTCCTCTCTCCTCCTCTCCTCTCTCCTCCTCTCCCCCTTCCTTCCCTCTCCGCTGCCGGCTGGTACGTCTGGGCCCCTTCTGCACAGGGGAGGGACTGCTAGCCGGAGGCGTCACGCTCGAGCTTGACTGGTCTGACACGTTTCGTCTGGGCCTCTTGGGTGGCTGGAGAATTAGGGTGGGGGGGATTGAAAATGTAAAAACACAAACATTACAGCTTGCAGCAACAAAGGCTTTGGTGCAAGAACACAATTTGTGAACAACCAAGAGAGACTGTGTAGGTACGTCTGTGTGTGTGTGTGTGTGTGTGTGTGTGTGTGTGTGTGTGTGTGTGTCTACAGACCAATGTTCCGTGGGCCACTGTCTGTTTCTTCTTCCTCTTGGATTTGAGTTCAAGCTCAAAATCACTTCCAGATTCAGACACGTCCTCTGAGAGCTCTTCATCCAAACTGCACCACAACACAAAACAAAGGAACAGTAATGAATTTCATCATATGCAATTCAGTAAATTACCATCTATTGTATATTTGTCAACTCAAGACATGTATGCAGATTCTTACCTTTCTAGGGCTGAGTCCTGCAACTGCTCCATGTCCATGATGAAGGGTTGAATTGGTCAGCTGACTGAGCACAAATGCGCTAAAATTAAACAGTTCATCTAAATTTTCATCTTCACTTCATTAACAAGTTTCCAATTCTGAAGTGGTGAGCTTGAAGACGTAAACACCTTAGTGTTAGCGTTTACATCAAGAGATCATTTTCATGTTAATGCATTACCTTGTTAAGTTTATCTTGAAAACGTATTTTAACAGTTACCAACACATCGCAGGAGAAAGCCCCTATCTAACCTAAGTCCGGTGTTCTTCAACTGGCTAAACGTTTTGTGAACAGATGTTAGCCGTTTTGCCGGCTAACATTAACGTTAACTTACTGCTGAAAATCTGACCTGATCCTGTACATTTAATGTTAAGTTACAACAGATACTAAAACACTAACAGTTGTTCAACTAGCTCACCGTAACTTATTTTATAATAAGAAGAAAACAACTGGTCGGTTTGATTCAGTGGCTTGCTAAGCTAAATGGCTAGTTAGTGGTGACATTCAGTTACCTCACACAAAGTTTAAAATGATTATGCTAGCTGGCTGGTATTTTCCTGTCATGTACAGCCTTGCCTGGGTCAATACATGTATTGACTAACGTTGTATGTGGTTAACCTTACCTTTCAAATGGCTTTTGTTACCTGTGGTGTCTGATGAACACGGCAATTGTTACTAGTTTCAAACAGACTGACGAATACTTGCTAGAGATCCTCAATTAACTTGGCTTAGGTTAGTGAAGGCCGCCTACACTTAATCATTCCATACACAAGATCGTCACTCTTGCTGGCTCTGTTTACCTCAGGCAACTAAAGGCGGGAAGAAAGTTCCTAGCTTGATGTGGCCTGTGTACTGATTGGCTATCAGCTTGTAGTTGCCCTTAACGTTGGTTTCTGATTGGTGACTTCATATCTGCACAGTAACTACAGCAAAGCTTTTTCCATTGTCAATGTATCATCTCTACAACTCTGTGTAGGATCTTTGTCCAGTCTAAAGTTCTACTATCTCTTTATAAGACACTGGCACCGACTATATTATTAAAGACTATCTTGCTGGTTTAATTTGACCCTTAGATCGACTCATCACCTCAAAACACTCCCCGCTGATCTATGAGAAAACAATTTGTACTTTTTTCTAGCTATAATCCTTTCTTAATAGCCTATATGATTAAATCTTCTAGACTGCATCTTCTGTCAGAAATTCAACTGGAGAACATTTAAACAGCCTTCATAAAACTAATAACACATACAGCTCAAATATTTAGGCTGCATGATTGCCAACTTGTTTTCCTTTTTACATTGTTAATGATCATAAATACTACATAGGCTATGAACACCAAACCCATCACCCATTCATTGAAGGTCGTTTCTAAATACGTTTGAAAGAATGCCAAGAGTGTGCAAAGCTGTCATTAAAGCAAAAGGTGGCTACTTTGAAGAATCTAAAATATAAAACAGATTCTGGTTTGTTGAGCATTGTTTTGTTTACCACATAACTCCACATGTTCCTTCATAGTTTGGATGTCTTCAATATTAATCTACAATGTAGAAAAATCATTGAATGAGAAGTTGTGTCCAAACTTTTGACTGGTAGGCTACTATATATCGCCTAATTATACAGGGATCTCGAGGATGGGCTGGCTGCTATCCTATAGCAAATGCGCCCCCACACCAGCGCTACACTTCTCCTCTCTCCTCCCTCTCCCCAAACCCCTCCACACCTCCCCCTCGTCTCCGTGTCGGTCCTGTGGCTGTGAGTGTCATTGTTCTGACACAGATCGAAAAGCGAGGGATGACTGCTGACGGCCAGCGCAAGTCAAGTCTGTTTCGTTCACTCACGGCACAGGACAAAGAAAAATACTTCTCAACAGCGTCTTTTTGGAGCAGCCCACTCAAGGACAATTTTGCCGAAATCTTTGTCGATTTATGGTGTATTGGGCAAGGCTATGCAATGATGCGGACAAGAATATGACTTACTTTGTTTAAACAAATGGAAGATCTAACGGTTGCCCACCTCACTGGATAAACTCTACTGCCTCGTTAATACAACCACTTGCTTGTAATTTGTCTGCTTCTTGTTCGGACGTATCATTAGGGAAGCATTTGTTTTGTCCGTCTTGACGATTTCAGGCTAAAGGTACTGGGGCGGTGAGGAAGCTAAGATGGTTCATCAGTTTTCACCGAATCGATGTTCGCCGTTGGTGCTGTGTGTGTTGACTGTCCTGGCATGGAGTTGGGGTACAGCCATGGCGGGTCGGAGTTGCACCGAGACACGACAGGTGTATGGAGAGAAGGGTTACAGCCTCAATACTGCCCCGCTGACACAGATATCTGGTAAGACTCAAGCCAATTATCGGGAAGAACCCAGAGTGTTTGACACTGTTGCAATGTGTCACAGCACGACGGGGCTTAAATTGTAGGCTATCCTGTAACAGAGTTATTTTAACTTTCCGTTACGTTACTTCAAGTAGCTAGGTCTGTAGGGTAGAATGAAATTCTGTGCAGAATTACTAAAGAGGCTAGTTGAGATGTCTTTGTGCTGTTGCTCAGGCAAGTCGCATAATGGATAGCTAACTATTAACCGGCTTTCATTCATTCTAATAACATGCAACCAACTTCACGTACCCATAATTAGACCCTTTACAGCTACTTTGCCAGCTTAGCTAGTCTACCAGTTTCTTGCCCAATTTTTCCCGTCTTTACATTTCGGTTCGGGTCTGTGACAGACAGTGGCAATTACGCCAGATAATTTGACCATAAGTGTGTGGGTGTGTGGTCTGTCTGTACATGTTTGGTTATATAAATAATAAGTAAATTCAACACACAACTGGGAGCCCAACATGTAGTGCGTGTGTGCAAATCCATGCGTTATGTATTTCTCTCTCTGTCCCCCAAGTGGGTGACCACATGCCAGAAACAGTGACAGAGAGGGCTAACAATTAACTGAAATATTAAAAGAACTCAAATTCAAAACCAATCCATCATTTTTGTTTAGTAGCAGGAACAAGGAATGTGCACAGCTTAAAAACATCAGTGATTGGAAACTAATAGTGTTGAGTCCAGATGATTCCAAACTCTTCTGGTTCCTGGCCTCAGTGAACAAACACAGGGCGAGAGTTTATCACCACATCTGGAGTGGTCTGTGCCAGGGAGATTGGAAACCTGTGTTAACTACCCAGTGTTCTCCCCCCAAACAAACCAGAGATGGACTTGACAGAGGTTTAAGTGCTCCTGTGCTTCCTCTGCACATGTTGTGAGGCAAACACATGTTTGAACATGAGCCAGGAACATTGTGTTCCACAGAGCTAGTTAGAAGGGGGGAACATTTGCTGGATTCCTGGGAACGTTGAAACTTGTCTAAAACTTGTATTTTTTCATGGGAACTGGTTCAACTGTGGGGCATGTTGGTTGGTTGATGCTTCAACAGCTTTGTATGTTTCTGTGTGTATGCATAGATACTCTGTCCCCTCTACCTTTCAGGCTATTTGTGTCACTTCCACTGTGACTCATCTTTGTCATCAATCACTCGTTACATTTATCTACCTCATATGTCAATTCATGGAATGTTACTAATACTTTTTTACATAAAAATCTGAATATGTTGCTTGGCTAGTAATTCGTTTTGAATGTAAAAATACTTGGTTTACTTAAATTGATTTGCCATCAACACTCTTCTCAAAAAAACTCTTCTAAAAGAAAAACTTGATGTATATGTGAGAAATTAAGTATTGTGGGTCATTCCCCGCCTAACGTGACAATTTACGGAAAATTCCCCACTCGACCATCTCAGATTTGGCTGAAAAAATTCAAGGTTGTTCATACATAACCTTACGTTTTGCTACCATTTGAATCTGCTTCCATAGGCCATTGAATGCTGGGAGTGTACAAAAATCCCATATTTTCAAAAAAATATTTTGAGAAAACGACGCAGAACACCATCACAAATTTTTGATATGTTAAGAACAAATATCTAATCTTTCCAAAAAAAGTCATTTTTTTGCTATAGCATTCCAAAAATTGCACAAAATGGGTTTCCATCCATTTTCAAGCTTTAATATCTTCCAGCCCATTCATCACATGAGGAAATTATTTTAATACAACATACGATGCATACATAGGAAGGTATGTGTATAATATCAAGTCTCCAGCTTAACATTGAGCTTTCCACAGGCCTTCAAAGATGCTGCAACAAAGCGTAAAGTAAAATTTTCGTGCAAATTCAAGCACCCCGAATACTATGATATACTCCCAAGCCACACCCTTGTAATTCCATAATACTCAAGTAATGGTATCATATTTTAAGCCTAGAAAGTTTGAAGGAGCTAGCTTAAATACTTTTCTAGTAATAGCAATTTGAAAATGGCTCTTCAGAAAACGCTGTTAAAAAAGCGTCTCAAGTACAGGCACCCCCTCCCCCCTAAAATATCTTTTTGTGACACAACTATTGGGAGTAGAGAGCTAATATTTTGGACTATACCTATGAACAACCTTGATTTTTTTCAGACAAATCTGAGACGGCTGAGTGGGAGCCATTGTCCCGTTTGGCGTGGAATGACCCTTGTGTGATGGCAGGAAGATATGTGCCAGTCATTAGGCGGGACACCTCTGTATGCTGAAGTCATTCAGTGTGGCATTGTGTGGCATGTGTTAAAAGTCTGCAGACCTGAGGAAAAAGACCAAACAAACTGCAAAGCCTTTTGTTTTAGAAAACGTTGTTTTGATGGCCATGATTGGGGTGTTAGTAAGACAGGACAAGACATAACACAAGGTTAATGAAAAAGCAAAACAAAACCATATTCCTTTTATCTTTGCAAAGTTTGCATACATGTATTAGACAAATCACTGACAAAGACATACAAACGTCATAAACACAAACATAGGCAAATAGGGCAGTCTAGTAGAGTGAACTGGTGACATTGATCACTTTGGATAAGACACCACCTCCACACAAGCTTTAGCAATCGCTTATAGGAGTTGAATATCGCAAATACCTAACACAGTAAGCTGGGTCTGGGTAAACTGTATTTACCATTGGGTTCACTATTGCAATCAAACACACCAAGAAGGTATGGACTTGCAAAAAAATGCAGACTACAAATTACCAAGATAAATAGGGTACCATAAACATGAGGCCAAAATACTCTTACATTTACACCAGCTTCACGTTGAACAGCCTAGGCTACTGTCACCAGATAATACAGTCATCTATGTTAACCTGTTACTCTCACAAGTTCATGTGGGTGCAGCGGGTGTTTGGGAACGCAAGAGAAACCAACCGCATTATTGGCAGTTTCATCAACGGCATGGTGGCACTGACGGATAGGCAACTGGGAGCACAACATGTATGTGTGTGTGTGTGTGTGTGTGTGTGTGTATTGTTATCTCCATCTGAGTCTTGGCTTGGTGTCCCGTGGGCCAGGGGAGCAGATGGCTCAGAGAGAGGGATGATGAGAGAGAGAGAGGAGAAGGGGAGGGGGGGTTATAGATGGAAGAGAGGGATGAGGAGGGCCTAACAAAAGGAGGAAGAGAACAGAATTCAGACTAGCATGTTTCAGCCAGTGCATGGCCATTATGTATGGTTTAGTTTAATATAGTTACACTAACTCTGCCAAGACATTGTCATAGAAAATCTATGTGGTCCTATTGTCTGTCAGAAGAGAATGTAGCCTATGCAAAAACACAAAATGGTCTCAATTTGCAGAACGCTGGCATGTTTTAATTTTTGCAGCCTGGATTTACTCTAGCATATTTTGCTCAAACCACAACACAACGTAATAGTTCTATTCAAACTAATTTCACCCCATCTGCACCCAGAGGTGTCATTTCCCCCTGAGGTTTTTTTTAAATCACTGATTGAAATTAACCAGATTTTTTATCAAGCAGCTGTTGTGTTGGTCCACAGTGGAAGCCACAGTACTAATATTGCCATATGTCACAGAGTTGAGTGGAGGAAAATGTGTTTAAAAATCTGCTGGGCCCTACTGGTTAATTGGGTGCAGTTAGGAGTGTGTTTGGGGACTCTGGCTCCTGTGGTGGTGTGTTATCTTGCAATAACACACACTGTATCCCAAATTAAGTTTTATGTAATGTTGTGGAACACAGTATCCCTTCAGTTGCAAAGCGCAACACAAATACAAATTTAGGAAATCTTGGGACCAAGAATGGTTACTCCTATTTTGTCATGTTCCACATAGATTCCAGTGAAGAACTGAGGGTGTTTTATCCATTTTCCATTGTTATTTTTAGGTTTAGCCTATAATAACTGACACTTGCCAAATGTCCTTGTATGGCCACCATAGGTTTTTCAGGTCTCATGAGAAATCAATACCTGTCATTTTTGTTTCTGATCAATCTCAGTGATGAACAAACAGATGGTATTTTCATACCTTTCCCACTCATCTGTTTGTTGATTGGCTGGTCTAACCTGTCTCTTCTCTAATTGGCTCAGGCGAACACCTGAAGCTTTGCCCCCAGGACTACACCTGCTGCTCCAGCCTGATGGAGGAAACACTCTCTCGTCAGAGTGAGAGCGACTTCTTGTCCGCCATCAACGACAGCAGTCAGTTCCTCCTCACCTCATTCACTCAGAGGCACCACAAGTTTGATGGTAAGGAGACCGTAGTCAGTCACAGCTTATAACATTCATAGCCAGTAACAAACTGTCTGACTGACTAACTGACATCAAACTTAAATCACCAGCATGAGACCTATAACATCAGGCTCTCAGTCGAAACAAAAGTATGTTGAATGAAATCCTGATGTTATAGGTCTTATTCTGGTGATTTAAGTAAATTGTCAGTAATACATTAAAGTAATCTGTAATTATGTGGTGTGTCCTCATTCCAGAGTTTTTCAGAGAGCTCACTGACCTGGCAGAAAAGTCTATGAAACAGATGTTCACCAAGATCTACGGCCTCCTTTACACACAGAATTCACATGTCTTCCAGAGCCTGTTTGTTGAACTCCGTCACTACTACTCTGGTAAGCCAGATTTCATTAGCTACGCTGGTGGAGCAAGGTGCTCATACCACCATGATACCACCATGATCAGGAGTTCAGTTCCCCAAGAAGAACACATGCTGATATTATGCATACAATACTAGTGCTGTTAGTCATCTTGGGGATAAGAGTCTTGCTAAATGAATATAAATTAAATGAAATAATATCTGTCGTTTGGTTTCCATGGATGATGATGAAGGGGGCACTGTGAGCGTGGAGGAGGTTCTGGCTGAGTTCTGGTCTCGGTTGCTGGAGCGACTTTTCTCCCTAGTCAATCCCCAGTACCAGTTCAGTGAGGACTACCTGAAGTGTGTCAGCAAACATGCGGAACAGCTTAAGCCTTTTGGCGACGTCCCTCGTAACCTCCGCATACAGGTGTGTCACAAACATCTTTTTTCTAACGATGAATAAATGAATGGTAAAACCAGTACAGAGCTGTTCCTTACTCAAAGCGCTTGTACACACATCCCAGTGGAATTCATCTCAATAGGAATCCCATCAGATTTGCTGACTTTGAAGGCATGCCATTCCAAAGGCTAGTGAATATTTGTGTCGACAGATGATTGTAAATCCTCCCGCTGAAACGTGTTAGAGTGGTGCCAGGCTGCATAATAAACGTATGATAAAACACATTCAGCCTGTTCCCTTTCAGACGGAGATGTGCTGCCTTAATGCTCTCTCAGCGCTTTACATTGGTAACAAGAATTCCTTCTTTTTTCTCTCTCCCTTCATCCGTCATCCTTTTTCCTTCTTTCTTTCTTGCTTGCTTTAATTCTGTCTCTAGGTGTCCAGGGCTTTCATAGCAGCCAGAGCGCTTGTCCAAGGCCTCGCCACTGGTCGTGACATTGTGAGCAAAGCAGTAAAGGTTTGTAGCATCGTTGCTAAAGTATTTATGAAGCTTTTAGGAGTACACGGTGGCACCTCATCTCTGTGACAAGCATGGATCACCTCCCCCAAACTATCTTTTCCCTGTCTCCTTCTCTCTTTTGCTCACTGTCTTTTCGGTCTGTCTCTCCCTTGGTCTCTCTTTTCTTTCTGTCTCTCTTGCCCTGTCCTCTCTCTCTCTGTCTCATTAATAATGATCTGATTTTGGTAGTAGAGGATGGTAGCTTGATATTTAATAGCTGATATGTGTTCACATACATGATGTTGGTGTAGTTGGGGTGTGGGGTTATATAGTAGCCTGTTTAAGGTGTCCTTGATCCATATCATGGTTCAATAAAGGGGTTTTAAAAGTCAAAGTGTCTCTCTCTCTCTCGTCTCTCTCTCTCTCTCTCTCTCTCTCTCTCTCTCTTCTCTCTGTAGTTGAACGTTGGATCTGAGTGTGTCCGTGCCCTGATGCGCCAGTGGTACTGCCCTCTCTGCCATGGGATCCCCACCCTCAAGCCCTGCCACTCGCTATGCCTTAATGTGATGAAGGGTTGCCTGGCCAATCAGGCTGACTTGGATTCAGAATGGAACAATTTTATTGGTAAGAGAGAAAAAGTGGGAATGGTCTGTCTCCAGATCCAGACACTCATATGTTATGCATGGCATGAATCCCATAAACAATAACCATGGAACCTAAATAAGCCAAACTGAACCGTTAAATCATGATCCGATGTCTGCAGAAGTCTAAACTCTCTCTCTCTCTCTATTTATCTCTCTCTTTCTGCCTTTTTCTTGCTTTCCCTCACCCCCCATTGCTCTCCCTGTGACAGATGCGCTGGTGGTGGTAGCTGATAAGCTGGGAGGTCCCTTCAACATGGAGCTGGCTGCTGACTCCATTGCTGTCAAGGTGTCAGAGGGGATCATGAACATGCAGGAGAACCTCCTCACCATCTCCACCAAGGCAAGGCAGCACACTGGGATAGAGGGGGGGGCTTTGCAGTGATGCCAACTCGGACGAATTGATCCGTACTAATACGAAAATGTGGTGGAAATACGGTGATACGAATATGATGACTCATTCATACGAATTTGGGGTCAACTTGCAATATTATTCAAATAATAGAATATTTGCGGTAACTCGAGAAATACGCAAAAATGTGTCATAATTTGGCCTCCTGCTTACCAACATGGATACGCTTGCGCTGATTGCTCGATATTATAGCTGCAGCGACACGGAAACCAATAGGGAAGCTCGGTTCATTGTACCTTTATTTAAGTGCGCACATGCGATTGGGAATGTGTTTTAACATCTACAAAATCGCGATATGAAGACTGTTGACTTTTCACGTTGATGGATAAAGGACAAATGGCCGCCACCAACAGATTTGGGTAAGTTTCTGTGAGTTTTTTTTTTTATCAACTACTGCTTAATATGGAACCCCAATGAAAGAATATTAAACTAATGATCAAGAATAAAACTTTTTTGACTCGAGCGATATATTTTTCTAACACAAATACGAATGGTTAACGCAAAATTTCCATCGAATCAAGGTATGTTTCTGTCAAAAGATTGAGCTAAATGAAAAGACTCAGTAAGGCAAAAGACTGAAGTTAGAACTGATCGCATTTGTTGTCATCCCCATGGCAACAAACTGACACGAGCATCGCTGCTGCCACTGTTCTAGGCGTCGTCGAGCAGTACTTTTCACGTGACGGTATTCCTTCTAATCGAGCTCTCTTCTTACTTCGCTCAATTTTAAATTATTTTGGATTCTTTGTCCTGGAAGTTCATATGATTAGATTGTATCAATGAATGAGATTTATGTTAAATAGCAACTAATGCATATTGATATGATTTCATGTAATATATCTCAGTGTTAGTCCTGCATTAGTACATAATAAAACTTGAGTTATACAGGCTGTGTTCATTTATTACTAGATGACAAACCTCAAGACAACCTTTGCTATATGGGGCATACAGAAGTTCTACAGCTGTATTGCTTAGTATAACTCTTTGAAAATGCCTTTCCTAGAATACGTCTTCTTCTTTTGTTCAGCCATGATTGTATTTTATAAGGGTTGCATTTTGTATACAGAAACTACAGAAATACTTCCACCACAATATGAAAAGGTTGCCGAAATACACTATGACACAGCCGAATTCACGTGATTGAGAAAAGAGACCCTCTCAAAAAGTGATCTTACAGACTACAAATCAGTCTACGTATGTTTTGCAGACTGAATGCCACAATATTGTTTCTTTTACAAGTACATATCAAAATTTTGCCTGTGGCGTCCACTAACGCAGTACAGATTTCACTTAAGGAAAAATACTAATTTACTGGGGAAAATACAAATTTTGAACCATTGAGTACAGATTGGCACACCACAATGTTGGCAATACTGGCTTTGGCAAAGCCTTTAATATATTTGAACAATATACGGCTGTACGGCTAATGTCCCCAAACATTCCATATCAGTGCTGGGTGCACAAGTCATTAAACATCATACAAATTCATTTTTGGGCAAACACCTCCCCAGTGGGGCACCAAGCCAACACGCTGACTCCACCGTATAATATTCACGCTGGGGATCACTCTATAGTGCACTCTTGTGCTCACATCCTTCACTGGACTCCTTTAATGATCACTGACGTTCATACATTTCCCAGCGGAACACTGACTTTTAGAGCGGGCTGATGCTAATTATGTACACTGACTCATTCATTAGCCATTTTAATTAGCTTTGGCTAAGTGACAGCGTGCAGTATTTTAAACAGCTAGGATTACAGTGTTGTGATATTACAATGTCCTGATATTAGGCTTGTCTTATGCACTGATCTCCTAGATCTTTAGAGACATGTTTTCGGAAGATGTTGTATTGTGCTGTGTTCTGTTCTGATGTATTGTACAGTGTCGCGTTTCGTCCTTATGAAAATGCTTACATTCAGTGAAACGTTTCTTCGCCACAGGTCTTCCAGGAATGTGGCAGGCCCCGGTCTGCCCCGAGCAGATCCAAGCGTTCCCCCAAGGAACAGCGTGGAAACCGAAGGCCGGTCAGAAACAGCCCAGAGGAGCCCACCACTGCCGCAGGCACCAACCTCGACTGCCTGGTAAACACATGAGGGTGAAGGGGGGAAATCAAGTGTGGTATGCTAGTGATGCTAAAACCTTTGAAATGGCAGAAGAAAAAGGAAAATTGATAAAGTCTTGCATTTTAATTACGGAGGCCTATGTAACGCAGCAATAAGGTGGTTGTATGAAACTAGCTAGCTAACTAGCTGAAAACCAACAGCCTTGCAAACACAAACCACAGCAAAGTTGGAGCTGATAAAAGCTAGACTTGCTAACTTATTAACTCACTTAGAATTTTGAGGATGATATAAAAACTAGTTACCCTCAAAGCACACGAGTGATTAAAACCTGCATGCTCAGGTGTTTTTTGACAAGTGTGTGTGCCATTTCCAGGTGTCAGATCTGAAGGAGCGCTTGCGCCCCATGAAGGGCTTCTGGGTGTCTCTGCCTCACACCATCTGCAATGATGACAAAATAGGCGCTAACGTTACCAACGAGGACCGCTGCTGGAACGGACAAAATCGCGGACGGTGAGTCTTAGGTGGAGAGCAAAGAGTTCAGTTTCACTTGGTTTCGGTTCGATTTCACTACTATCAGCCAAAAAGTCTGTATAGTGTCTGTGTGTGCTGTTATTGTGTATATAAGTATTTGTTAGCACTTTTTGGAAATAAACCAGCTTGTTTGTATATCCACCAATGCAACGTTTGTTTCATGGATCCTTAGAGTATAGATTGATGAGTCAAACTAAATAACAGTAACAGGTAAATATGACAACAGCATCCATGTCCACCATCACAGCTCAACTGTGGTTTTGTGTTTTCTGCGTGTCAGGTATTGGCCGGACGTGACAGGAGACGGCCTGGTCAGTCAGATCAACAACCCAGAGGTGGAGGTGGACATTGCCCAGCCAGACATCAGGACCCGTCAGCTCATCATGGAGCTCCGCGTGGCCACCAACAGCCTGAGGCATGTGTTGAATGAGCCGCAGATAGATGGACCCGCCAGCTAAAACATCGATCCTGATGCATCTCATGCTTGAGTCATGTTTGACAAACCTATAACAAATGTATGCTTGCTGAAAACTGCTTTAATAGTGAAATGTGCTTACATATTGTTTGAAAAAGGTTTTCATGCGAACACCTGTTGTAGAACAATGGTTGTGTTTTAAGTATGCTGAAATATTCTTGAGTGTCTATTGAAATGTGCAAGTCAGAAAAAGCAGGAAGTTTACCCAAGAGGCCCTGTGTGATGCACACAAATGTATGAAACGCAGGATGGCGGTGGAAACATGCTTGCTAGGGGAGAAAATGTATGCAACATAAAAAAAAGAAATTTTTTCAGAAAATCTACTGCAAGATTTTATGACCGAAGGCAAGTGTCTGTGGCCTGCAGGATGCAGGAGGTTATAAAAAAGCGAACACACCCGTGTTTCGCTCTCTGGGGTTGGTGATTTGATCATCTTATGTTAGAGCTTTGAGAGAAGAGTTAGATTCCCACTTTGAAGAAGTGGAGTTTCTTTTCAGTTAGAAAGTTTAATTAAACGGGAGTAACCTTTTGAGTTTGTTAGTAGTTAAGTTTTTTTGTATCTTTTTTGTCCACTTTGTAATAAAACTTTGGGGAGTTTGTTAATACTAAAACCTCGTTTCTGAGTCCTTTAATGGAGTGAGTTCTCTCCCTACGTCAGTGACACACCTCCCTTTATACACAAAGTCTGATTCAGCAGCCTGTATTCGGAACTTAAGAGAGCCAGCTACCTTCGGTACAGAAAAACCTGACGACTGCGTGGAAAAGGTGAGTTGTCCCTCTCGCTCATTAGAAAGGGAGTACGTTTAGTTGATCTCAGAGTGCATCCCGAGGTCCCTTCTTGTATCCTGGCTAGCACATACAATAGGGCTTGATATACTGGCCATGGTTTTCCGAATTTAGTCTTGAAGAGTCGCGCGGCCTATAACCGCGAGGGTTGACTGTGAGGGCACGAGAAAGCCCGGGCGTCGAAAAGCACACGGTAATCTTTGTAGGTGGACACAACTAAGCGGAATCTCTAAACATGCACAAGCCTCCTCTTCTCCCACCTTGTTGTAGTACTTGAAGATGTCGGAGGCGGCGTATAGCTCCAGCACGCCGCAGAGGGTAAGCCTGCAGTAGGCGGCCAGCTGGCTCCGTCTGAGCTGCAGGGATGTGATCTTCCTCACCTCCTCCTCCTGGTTCCCCTCCTCCCCTGATTCACACAAAAAAAAAAAAAAAACATCAGCAACATCATCTGCATCTAATGTGACGGCTGAGATTCAGGTTTTGTAGTGGGGACGTGTGCCCTTCCTCCTCCAGATTGTCTTCCTCACAGCCATGGCAAACACAAAGTAACAGATAAACAACAACAACAACAGGGTTTTTGAATTTGAATGCATCCTCTGCTCCCTCAAAGTTCCCCTCCTTGCAGCTACGACTACTAAAAAATAACCAACTAATAATGTAACAGAATAACATGTGATTCAATACATACAGTACATGTATTCTGTTCCTTTAAAAAGAGGAGGTTTTCTCATCTATTTATACTTTACTAGCCATTTTGTTGAAGAGGTTGTTAGTGTATATGTACAAGGCACATTTCAATAAAGTTCCAATAAATGGTGATTCTCTCATGTTAAACGACCAGAGGAGAATGCAAAATGAACATTATCAGGGAGGTTGAAGCAAATGTGCATGTTTATGAATGCATTCACTGTGTGTCTGTGTGTGTGTGTGTGTGTGTGTGTGTGTATTGTGAGGGTGTGTGTGTGTATTGTGAGGGTGTGTGTATGTATGTATGTGTGTGTGTGTGTGTGTGTTCCTGCGTTCTCCACACCTGGGGCCCGTTCGTCGTAGGGTTGAAGCTAAGTTAATCAATTGGCCTTTTAGCCCGTTAAGATTAGCGAGCTGATTGAGAACAGCAAATATCGGTTCGTTAACGGCTGATCCGCATCCAAATCATGTGGTTAATTTCAACCAGGTTTATTTTTTTTGTTTTGTGGTTTCTGACTTAAAAAAATAAAATCATATCGCCCACGAACATTTTTAACGACCCCCCGGAAACTTTTCGCAACCCCCCCCACTTTGAGAACCACTGACATAGACGGGCAAAAAAAAGAGAAAAATCTAAGCCTATGCAAATGAGGAGCGAATTTCGCTAGCAGCTGCCAATCAGATTGTTTATGGTTGTCTCTGACTGTTTAACAACTGCAGGGCCCCGTTCGTCGTAAGGGCTGAAGCTAAGTTAATCAATTGTCCTTTTAGCCTGTTAACATTAGCGAGCTGATTGAGAACAGCAAATATCGGTTCGTCAACGGCTCATCCGCCTCCAAATCATGTGGTTCATTTCAACCAGGCTAAACTTATCAGGGCAATAGCGCGTGCACGTCCTACTTCAAAAGGCAGGAAAGGTCGATCACCAAAACCATGATTTTCTAACGGTATTATGGTTCTAAACTCAAAGAAAAGGGCTCTTTTTTTTCTCCGCTGGCGAGTAGGAGATGAACATGAACGCTTATGAAGAATACAAGACCATAATCATGGCAAAATTCAACACCACCACCGCTGTGAGAGCAAGGTGTGTTGGGATGTTTATAGAGTGATATCTATGTATGAATACCTAACAGCAAGTGTCCACTGGTACAGAGGTTGCCTCTACCGGTTTGAATCTGCATGGTTGCTAGTTCAAATCCCATCACCTCCTTCCTCGATGTTGTTTTACATTTCCTTGGAAGTCGCTTTGAATAAAAGCGTCTGTTAAATTACTAAATGTATTAATAACAAATGCAATGCATTGAAGCAGTGAAAATAAATTGTCTGTATTTCTCTCTATTCTTATCATGAGTCCACCTTAATCATTTTCTACAATAATGATATGCTATGGTGTACTAATAACACTCATATAATTATGAGTGCTTTGTTCTCCGCATCACCGACACTACAAAAATGTACCACTCGCAAAAAAGCGCAAGACAGTCAATGTTCGACTGTGGTGTTTGCAATAAATGACTCGAGAAGGTCTTGTAAATTAATGATTCCTTGTCGGCTGAATCGGTAGCGCTCATACAAGAATAACGGATCTTGGCGATCGCAAAGAACTCTCTCCCTCCGCTAATCTAACTCTAATATCAGTCCTTGGTCAATGGGATCCCTCCTTTTTCCGGGGGTGTGGCAAGCTTATCCAGCTACACTTAAGTTAGCCTGCCCTGGAGCAGGTTAGTGCTAATCGATATGTAACTATGGTGATTTATCAAAAGTTGCTTCCACGAACCAAAAAGAGGGGCGTTTTTTATCTTAGCCTGAAAATTAGCTCGCTAAACCGCTTAGCGAGCTACAACGAATTACCCCCTGATATAAAGACAAGTGAATGGATAGCCTACTAGCTGGCTAGCTTGCTTATTCAGTCTGTTACCCTATTTCCACACGCCCATTCAAAGCAAAGCTTCGCTGGCATGTATCAGTACCGTGATAATTGTGTGTTTGTTCGTGTTTGTGTGTGTGTGTGTGTGACGCCCACTGGGCCTTTTCTGTTATCTTTCTGATTGTCTGCTCCCCAGCGTTCAGATTCAGGTGTGCTTGTGGGCGGGGCCGCTCTTGATCGGCTGATGAGCTACACCGGTGCGCAGCTGTGGGGAGGCTCTCTGAACTACCCGATTGACTGTTCCGATGTCCTTTTGGAGAACTAGTTAATTCAAGTTCATTAATAAATACCGTTGTTTGACCGCAATTCGCTTGCCTCTGCCTCCCTTATTGTTTCGGCAACCCTAGGCCTTAACAATATGGGGGCTCGTTCTAACTAAACGTTTGTTGTAGCGCTTTTGCGGCGATTTGGTTGCACGTGAGTAACTTGGTTTGCACGTGATTTGGAAATTGAGCCAAATTCGTTCGTTCCTTTTTTTGGTGGGGGGCGAGAGGCATGATATTGAATTTGAAATCTCTAGTGTTTGTCTAAAGCCAGCCTTGTTTAACGCATACTTCTTCCCCAGACAGATAGGAGTGCCCTGCTGAACTCGTTTATTGTTTTTTGTAAAGTACTGGTGGTGGGGAGACTACTCCGGGGGAGACTAAGTTCTCCCGGTAACCTCCGAAGACAGACTAAGATAATTGTGGTGTAGGTCTGGGCGAGTTGTATGGGTGGGCTGTGCTTTTGTTTTTGATCTGGAGAGTTGTGTTTGATTACTCGTGAACCCGTTGAGTGTATAGCGTAGCCTAAACTGGATAGTAGCAGTTACGATGTCTGCATTAGATGATTTCGTGAAATCTCCCTCGTGGGGGGTCTTCAATTTGTTACGATCGCTAGCTGATCATTTTGAAATTGCTCTGACTCCAGCTGATAAAAGGGCCAAAGGTTTAATGAGGGTCGTCATTAAGCAGGCATGAAAATGGGTCAGGGGTGAAAAAGGTGAGAAGGATTTTACCCCTCTAGGGGGGTCCGGGGGCATGCTCCCCCGTAAGACATTTTTTAATATTCCATATTTTAAAGCGTCAATCTGATGCATTTTGAGATACTTTTTTTGCCAACCTGGGGAGAGCTGGAGAAACTTAACTTCAGCCATGAGTCAAAAATGATTATGGCCTCCTTACTAAGTATTATGCACTGATGTCACTGAGGTCTAACATACAGTATATGAGGCACAATGTGGTATGGGCACCACAAATGGCTTAATGCATAACCCCCACAAGAGATGGTGGACATGCTGTAATTTAACTTGTCTACTCTTCCATCATGATTGACAGCCAATACAATGTTATGTAATTCAGATTTTAATTAGGGCTGTCAATAGATACAAAAAAAATGTACTAATTAATCTCACATTTCTAAAGACTAAATCTTATAAATTAACGAGTAATCACTTTCAGACAACGTGTATTTTAGACACTGTTGTTTAATTGTATTTTTTTTTTTTAACACAAAACTACACGCAAACTGTGTTTTCAAAGAGGCTCAGGCCTGTAACTCATACCTATAAAGTGCCAGCCAGGTACAGACGCAGGGTAGATGTTAAAATGGAAGTAGCCTAGCAGCTGCCAACATAATACGGCACTATCAGTGCCTAAAGTGGTCAGTTTGCCACTTATCTCCCATCTGTTTGAGACGTCGATGAATTCCTCTGCACAGTCCTCCGCTGTATGTCGCGCCTGGTTTTTTTTACTTCCAATGCAAAAGATCTCAATTTCCATACATTGTCAATAAAATGAGCTGTGACACCCAGCTAATTGTCACTGCTGACTGACGTCCAGTTGTCACCAGTAAGGGCGACGCTGACAGCTTGTTCGAGGAGCTGAATTTGTCGTGCTCTCTCGCCGTCATACAAGGAATGTATGCGAGACACAATGATGCCCCTCGACGGTAAATCATGAGAATTGTCCCCTGAAGCAATTAGAATCTCCTCAGACAGCCCACCGTCCTCAACTATGTTGATGGGCAGACAGTCACCGGCAACCTAAACTGCGTAAGCGTTGGTAACCTTTTCACGGACTGGTCTAGTTATTTTCCTAGTGAAGTCGTGGAGTGTGGGTTGGCGACCATCTAACCTGCTGGGACTGCTTTCTGTCGGGTGCTTTGCATTAAGGTGATAACTTAAAGAGGAGCTGCTTCTGTGATAGCTAAATTCAGCCCGACAATGCTACATACAACTTTAGTTTTGTCGATTGTACCGTCATTTTTACTCTTAAACAGAAACTTTCCGCCTAACAATCCCTCTGCTCTCTCCATCTTCAACTATCGTCTCGGTCTCTCCTATTCCTTACTGCAGGCACGCGGCGGTTTCGTGTCGTGTCAATGCACATCGGAAGTAAACAAAGTTGCGTTAACTGCCTTAAAATATTTTATCGCATTAATCTCGGCCACAATAATCTCATAGATCAACGCGTTAACTTTGACAGCCCTAATTTTAATACATTTTATTGGCAAAGATAACAATTTACATTACAGTTCGTAATACTCTCAGAACCAGATAATTTTTTTCTTCTTTGCCTGAACCACCAGTGTCTCCATGGCCCGCTTTCGCTGTTTTTTTGCCTTTTTTACGCACGAATACGTTCAAGACTCCGGCTTACCAAGAGCTGAGTAAGCCTCTTGCGCACAGCCAGTGAGGGAGCATCAAGATGCGGGTGGTGTCAGGCCAATTGTAATAGTCAGCCACACACTCAAACAAATTAAAAAAGGTTTCGACATTAGACTCCTCGAATTTAGGTAGAAGTCTCACATTCCTAGCCACATCGACATTGTCCTGGCCAACCGGGCCAGGCGGGCCCAATCTCCCTTCTTCAATCTGCTTCAAGCGTTGACGCTCAAGCTCCAATTTTTCCCGGTCTAACGCCTGCCTTCTGAGCTCATTGTCATAGTCCATTTTATCCCTGTCTAATTGGAGTAGTAAGAGCTCCTTCTGTTGCTCGTAAGTTAAACCAGCAGGAGGAAGGTCTCCTGGAGGTTCCGCACCTGCGGGCAACACCTCTTTCTCCACTAGGGCAGCCTTAAGCAGACATGAAAATCCCTCACCTTTCGGCGAAATTCGCCGTTTTGAAACCAAAATAGGTGACCTACGTGAATCGTGTAGATTCGATGAGAATTTTTTTTTTTTGGGGGGGGGTATTCATATTCATATTCAGTGAACTGCGAACAGGTGCGCGTGAGAGAAGGGAGCGCGAGATTCAGTGAACTGCCAACAGGTGCGCGTGCCAGAAGGGAGCGCGAGATTCAGTGAACTGCGAACTGCGATTCAGTGAATTGCGAACAGGTGCGCGTGCCAGAAGGGAGGGCGAGTGCATGGAAATATTAACACGAAGGGCCTTGCATCACCAGTGCAGACCCCCATCAGAAGCTGAAAGCACGTCTGCTGAAGAAGAGAAAAGGGCGAGGCTGAGACGTGGCAAAACAGCGAAAGCGGGCCATGGAGACACTGGTGGTTCAGGCAAAGAAGAAAAAAATTATCTGGTTCTGAGAGTATTACGAACTGTAATGTAAATTGTTATCTTTGCCAATAAAATGTATTAAAATTAGGGCTGTCAAAGTTAACGCGTTGATCTATGAGATTATTGTGGCCGAGATTAATGCGATAAAATATTTTAAGGCAGTTAACGCAACTTTGTTTACTTCCGATGTGCATTGACACGACACGAAACCGCCGCGTGCCTGCAGTAAGGAATAGGAGAGACCGAGACGATAGTTGAAGATGGAGAGAGCAGAGGGATTGTTAGGCGGAAAGTTTCTGTTTAAGAGTAAAAATGACGGTACAATCGACAAAACTAAAGTTGTATGTAGCATTGTCGGGCTGAATTTAGCTATCACAGAAGCAGCTCCTCTTTAAGTTATCACCTTAATGCAAAGCACCCGACAGAAAGCAGTCCCAGCAGGTTAGATGGTCGCCAACCCACACTCCACGACTTCACTAGGAAAATAACTAGACCAGTCCGTGAAAAGGTTACCAACGCTTACGCAGTTTAGGTTGCCGGTGACTGTCTGCCCATCAACATAGTTGAGGACGGTGGGCTGTCTGAGGAGATTCTAATTGCTTCAGGGGACAATTCTCATGATTTACCGTCGAGGGGCATCATTGTGTCTCGCATACATTCCTTGTATGACGGCGAGAGAGCACGACAAATTCAGCTCCTCGAACAAGCTGTCAGCGTCGCCCTTACTGGTGACAACTGGACGTCAGTCAGCAGTGACAATTAGCTGGGTGTCACAGCTCATTTTATTGACAATGTATGGAAATTGAGATCTTTTGCATTGGAAGTAAAAAAAACCAGGCGCGACATACAGCGGAGGACTGTGCAGAGGAATTCATCGACGTCTCAAACAGATGGGAGATAAGTGGCAAACTGACCACTTTAGGCACTGATAGTGCCGTATTATGTTGGCAGCTGCTAGGCTACTTCCATTTTAACATCTACCCTGCGTCTGTACCTGGCTGGCACTTTATAGGTATGAGTTACAGGCCTGAGCCTCTTTGAAAACACAGTTTGCGTGTAGTTTTGTGTTAAAAAAAAAAAATACAATTAAACAACAGTGTCTAAAATACACGTTGTCTGAAAGTGATTACTCGTTAATTTATAAGATTTAGTCTTTAGAAATGTGAGATTAATTAGTACATTTTTTTTGTATCTATTGACAGCCCTAATTAAAATCTGAATTACATAACATTGTATTGGCTGTCAATCATGATGGAAGAGTAGACAAGTTAAATTACAGCATGTCCACCATCTCTTGTGGGGGTTATGCATTAAGCCATTTGTGGTGCCCATACCACATTGTGCCTCATATACTGTATGTTAGACCTCAGTGACATCAGTGCATAATACTTAGTAAGGAGGCCATAATCATTTTTGACTCATGGCTGAAGTTAAGTTTCTCCAGCTCTCCCCAGGTTGGCAAAAAAAGTATCTCAAAATGCATCAGATTGACGCTTTAAAATATGGAATATTAAAAAATGTCTTACGGGGAGCATGCCCCCGGACCCCCCTAGAGGGGTAAAATCCTTCTCACCTTTTTCACCCCTGACCCATTTTCATGCCTGCTTAATGACGACCCTCATTAAACCTTTGGCCCTTTTATCAGCTGGAGTCAGAGCAATTTCAAAATGATCAGCTAGCGATCGTAACAAATTGAAGACCCCCCACGAGGGAGATTTCACAAAATCATCTAATGCAGACATCGTAACTGCTACTATCCAGTTTAGGCTACGCTATACACTCAACGGGTTCACGAGTAATCAAACACAACTCTCCAGATCAAAAACAAAAGCACAGCCCACCCATACAACTCGCCCAGACCTACACCACAATTATCTTAGTCTGTCTTCGGAGGTTACCGGGAGAACTTAGTCTCCCCCGGAGTAGTCTCCCCACCACCAGTACTTTACAAAAAACAATAAACGAGTTCAGCAGGGCACTCCTATCTGTCTGGGGAAGAAGTATGCGTTAAACAAGGCTGGCTTTAGACAAACACTAGAGATTTCAAATTCAATATCATGCCTCTCGCCCCCCACCAAAAAAAGGAACGAACGAATTTGGCTCAATTTCCAAATCACGTGCAAACCAAGTTACTCACGTGCAACCAAATCTGCCTTTTTGTCTGCCTCTTCAATCTGCCTCTTGAACGTATTCGTGCGTAAAAAAGGCAGTATTGAGAGCATATGAACTGGTGCCAGACAAAAGTATAGGCAAAAGTTTCGTGGGATGCGGAAAAGTTCAGATCAAAATACACGGAGTTTGTGCAAAAGCTATCTGTTCAATTTAAACGCTGGTGCACTGCATCAGAAATTTTATCAGAAGAAGCTTTGCGTCAGTTAATCTTGATTGAACAATTTAAAAATGGTCTCCCGGAACAAATTGCCACCTACATCAGTGAACATCAGGTCGCAACGGTGTCTGAAGCCGCCACCTTAGCTGATGACTATGCCTTAATACACAAAACGGGGTTCTATGGGACGCAGTCTTTTCGGTATGACCGTGGGTGTCAGAGTGTTCCGCCAGAATGCCACGTTAAATCTGAAGGGGCCTCTAGGCCTGCTAGCAAGTTCGAACCCCATGCCCAAAGCAAATGGGACCGGAATAGAGTTTGCAATTATTGTTTGGGGATAAGCCACTGGAAATATGAGTGTCCGGTGCTAAGAGGTAAGGTAAAGCCCCGGGATGGTGCGAAAGGCTCCGCCCTGGCTGTGTCTCTCGCTAGTCAGCATGTTGATGCCAACCGACCCCGCGTAGATGCGAGTTTTGCGCCCTTTATTTGTGCAAATTACACAGCGGTTAGTGGTCTGTGTCACTAACCGCTGATGGAGAAAAGGTACCAATTACAATACTCCGAGACACTAGTTCGATTGAATCGTTCATTCTCCAGTCAGTTTTGCCCTTCTCTACTGCGTCCGACTCTGGGCAGACGGTGTTTGTTCGTGGAATAAACCTGAACATTTTGCCTGTGCCTCTGCATAAAGTACACCTGGATTCGGGGTTGGTCAGCGGGGAGGTTTTGCTGGGTGTGCGCCCTGCGCTCCCAATACACGGCGTTGTTATGATTTTGGGGAATGGATTGGCAGGGGGGCGTGTGTGGGCTAATGTGTCGCCTATTAACATTGGTGAGTCTGAACCTCTCTTTGACGTAGGTGAGACTTGTGTGTGCCCTGCGTCTGTTGTAACGCGCTCAGCCAGTCGCGTTGCCTCCAAAGCAGCCGGTGCTGACAGTTCTGCACTGCCCCCATTGGCTGGTTTGCCGGATTCCATCCCGCGCAGGCAGCTGATTGATGCCCAACAGGCTGATTCCACGCTGCAGCCTCTGTTCGACAAAGCGCATGACGGTAAGGACAGTAACATAACTCCAGGTTTTCTGATAAAAGACGGCGTTTTAATGCGTAGATGCCCACCACGTACCACGGTTCCCAATGAGCATGTTTGGCAGGTGGTGGTGCCATCCTCGCTGCGCCAGTTGAGTTTGAAAACTGCCCATGAAGACGCTGGTCATATGCTTATGAAAACACATGATCTGGTGCTGCGTTACTGTTATTGGTCTCGAGTAAAAAGAGACGTCGCGTATCATGTAAGAACCTGTCACACTTGCCAACTGACTGGCAAACCTAACCAGATGCCTAAACCTGTCCCTCTTCGCCCGATTGTCTCTGCGTCTAAACCCTTCGAGCATATTGTTATTGACTGTGTTGGTCCTCTGCCTCGTTCGAAAACCGGTTGCCTTTATTTGCTGACAGTTATTTGTCAGACAACCCGTTACCCCGCAGCGTATCCACTTCGTTCGATTACTGCCAAATCCGTGGTTAAAGCGCTATCCCAGTTCATCTCCATATTCGGATTAGACCAGCGCTCAGGCAGCATTCAGACGAACGCGTTGGAATGTGTTGCGCCAACGGATGGAGGAGGAGGAGTCTGGCGCGTGGGGTTCTGTTAATACCAGAGACGTTATAGTGAGATTGACAGGTCAACAAACCAATCACGCCACTAGCAAGCTGCTTACCTTGTAAGCAGTAGCATGCTAACATTAGGTAAGGTGCTCACACACCCCGCAAATCCTATCAGACGTATTTTTCAGTTACAATAAAGGGGTTTTTACATTGTACAGTGTCTATTTCTCTGTAACTTTTAAAAAATCTAAGCAAAAAAAAAGTCAAAAGGTACAAATACGACCATCTACGGAGTTTGGTCGCCATCTTTTTTTTTTTGAGCTTGCCGCTTTTTAGACGTGAGCATATACGGGATCTGATTGGCTAGCGCCTGTGCCTGTGCTGAGTTATGCATGAAAGGCAATTTGATTGGGTGACGCATGCATTGCCTCTCGAGAAGTTGAACATTCTTCAACTCTTCCCGCAAGCAAAGCATGAAACGCAACGCACGGGAACCCAACGGAGCCACAATTCAGTTTGGCAAAGGATGACGTCACCCCATTCAAAGTGAATGGGGATCCGTCAACCCTGACGGATCAACGCATTCCAACGCGTTCGTGTGAAAGGTCTGTCAGATGTAGGTGTGCTTGTGGGCGGGGCCGCTCTTGATCGGTTGAGGAGCTACACCGGTGCGCAGGTGCACCCGTGGCCTTTATAGGAGCTGCTTCCATGACCTGTGGGGAGGCTCTCTGAACTACCCGATTGACTGTTTCGCTGTCCTTTTGGAGAACTAGTTCATTCAAGTTAATTAATAAATACCGTTGTTTGACCGCAATTCGCTTGCCTCTGCCTCCCTTATTGTTTCGGCAACCCTACGCCTTAACAGTGTGTGTGTGTGTGTGTGTGTGTGTGTGTGTGTGTGTGTGTGTGTGTGTGTGTGTGTGTGTGTAACCTGGTCAGTACTGTGGGGACTCACCTGGTCCCTGATTTGAGCGTTTCCAAGAGAGAGACAACTCTGGCACACAATACAGAACGAGTGAACCTCCTTCCTCATTCTCTTCACCTCCGCCTGATCAGCAGCACACACCAGAAAGGAAGAAAATAACTTGTTAGAAAGAGAGAGAGATAGAATAACACTGCTGCAGATACTTCTCACCCTCGCTCTGTTTGCGTCAGAAATAGAGGAGTACGTAGGAGCTGTGAGTTAATCATAGATGCAAGAGAGAGAGAGAGAGCGTGCGAGTGAGGGAGGGAAGGAGCGAGAGAAACCACCTTGTCTGTGGTGGGCGAGTCAGAGTCTGAGATCTTTCTTCTCTCCCACAGGAGGTGGAAGGCTGTGCACTTCAAAGCAGGAACCATGAGCTGGAACACAAATCATGCCATTATGTGCATACGCAAGCACCAGAGAACCTGAGGAAGAACAGCTCAGCTCACTACAGGGGGACTTTTAATAAACATCAGGTTACTCAGATCAGTGACAGGTGGACGACTTCTGATGATTTTCTGTAATTTTCCATCTAATATAGATAGATATATCTATAGATATATCAGATATAGATAAAATAGATATATTTATTAGATTATTAGTTAGCATGTAAGTGGGTAGGAAAAATGGGATAACAAATATCAGGCACCTCTTTGTCAAAGCCCATAGACTGAACTCCAGTCTTCACGAGAGCGAAACAAGGATCAAACAGCTTCCAAGAGCTGAGGTCCATGCAACTGTAATCGTACACACACACACACACACACAGGCAGTCAGGTTTAAATAATGAAATGGTTTGAAATGTTGAAGTGTCAGTTACATTTTATCTGTTTTCACACACACACTGTAAATGCTGGATACAGGAACTTAATTGCAGAGTCACTCACCCATATAGTATGCAGTATGATGGAAGAGAACCCTTTTAGATCGAGACTGTTGACATTTCCATGACCTTTAGTAAAATGTAGTCCTCACGTGTTCACAATACCTCATATAAATGCAGACACAAGCAGAATAAAGCACAAGTATGCTATTTACACAGATGTGCACTCACACACACACACACTCACTTATGGATGAGTAGAAGCAGCTTGACTGCCTCCACGGCAACCTCTGAGTCTTTGTCCAACACCATATTTAGTTCCCTCTCCTGTGGGACACACACACTTGAGCTCTCAACCCACATAGGGATGTTGTACTGAGAGAGCAGGCCTGGGGTCAGTGGTGTGCTTGAGGTTACCTTGAATCTGCTGGTGAAGAGCTCCAGCCGGCCAATAAACTCACTCTCCTCATACAGACCCTGCAGCGCCTTCACGCTCCGCAGACGCACTACGGGTTGCTAAGGAGGAGGCAGAGAGGGAGAGATAATATATAAATACGGATCGACACGAGTCACTGTGGCTTTATATTTCCTTGATATTAAAATTAAGCAAAGACCATCGAGTTGAAATGCTATTAGCTTGAGCTTTGGTTGAGGGGCGTTCACACATTCACATGAATGCCAGAGTAGGAACTGTTTCACTGTTTATTCATGCAAAAGTATCAAACGATCTGCGCATTCCCCAACATGAACATGTGAAAATGTGTCCCTGTTTGTGATAATCCTCCTTTTGTGCTCAAGGCTTTGTCAAGGACATTCCCATTGATCAATACATCTACTTACTTAAAGGCGGTAGAGAAAAGAAGCTCTGCGCAACCAATGAGCCGATGGAGCTTACATGGATCAATACTAGTCTTCAATTTGAAACACACACCAACAAGAAGTGGAAAGACACCTCTTAATCCTAATCATTACACCAGCAACGATTATCAACAAAGAATGAAGTTCACTATGGGTGTGCTGCATGACCATCGTCATCGTTCTCTAGTGATTAACCATTTTACTGGGTCATGGCACTTGTGTGTGACCACTTATGTGAAAGCACAGGCATGATGACTAGGGATGGGCATAATTAATCGACGATCGATGAATTGATCATTAAGAATTTCGTTGATGACATTATTTTTTCATCGATAAAACTAAAGCATGTTCTGTTGCGTAGTCTGAGTCTTGAAGGAATGCAATGGATTTCGCTATGTGGCAGCAATTAAACATTTTACCACACAAGGGCAATGTTTGAAAAAAACGCCACAGGCCTACTCAGTTACCTGCGAGTTTCCGCGAATTTGCGAATTTCAAAAGTAAACATTGAAGAGGTCACGGCGATGTGTAGCGTGGGACCATTTTGATTTAAAAAATGACTTAGTTCATTGCCAACACTGCAAAGCTGTGTATAAGTACATCTCGGCCACGACTCAAATTATGTACCACTTGAACAACGCACATCCGACCCTGGTTAGTGACAGTACACAACTAAGTAAGTATTAAACATTTGGAACCATATTTATCAGCACTGTTGGAAATAGCTTGCCATCCAACCAGACCAGCCTCCATCACTTAGCTTACCGTGGCTAAGTTAGCATCCCCACCTAACCTAGGTTTGCTGGCGAACTTGGCTTGAAGGATTCCGAAAGGTAGCCAAGCTAGCTAACTGGTTGTTTTTAAAACATGTGCTTTAACAGTTAGTTACTAGTTTGCAATACCTTCCAGGGTTATTGTTTCTGGTTACAAAACCAGGGAATTATGTAGCTTGAAATTGGCACTGGTCAGTTTGACAAGAATCATCTTACAAGTTGTCGCTACTATCAGCTAATGTTATTCTAAGCTCCTAGACTTGTAGGTGAAGGGCTTAACTATTAATATTCTCTTTACCGGTGAATTGAATGGCTTGTCGATAATACTGTTACTGTTTATTTTTATGAAGCTTTGTTAATTAGCCTAATTCATTGTTAGGCTAATCTCTCTCTCACCTTCTTTCTCGACTCGGTGCCTTTTTTGATTAGCCTGACGATGTCATACTCATAATTCTAGTCAGAATATGAGTCTGATACTGCTCCATTGGGCTGTGATTATGGGGCGTGTTTCAACCGAACCAGGAAAAAAAATGCCTCTTCGCTCAATTGGATATACCTAGAACCAATCAGAGCAACGTAGTATGGCCATAACGTAGACCATGGGGGCCAGCCGATACATTAAACTTTTACCGGATCCCGTAGGAAGGACGGCAAAAACATCTTTTCGATCGTCAAATGCCTTGCGTTTCTCTGTTTCTCTTTCAAAATGAATGTGCTGTCAATGTCTTCTAAAACAGACTCGAATCTCCACATTTCAGCTCTCCAGCGCCAGCCATGTTTGTTGAAAACTAATTCAACCCAAACGCTCTTTGGTGACGTGGTTGATTACGTTACGGTTGATCATCTGTCCATCATCGTATAAAGCCCGCCCTGACAATTTGATTGGTCAAAACAGCTTCTGGTCTGGCATAATTTCTCCCCAACGGAGCAATGCCAGACGGAACTTCCAGACTTCAAATGTTGTGGGCGGGGCTAAGTTCGGTCTGGTATCCAGGCTAGTTTTTAGTTACATTTGGCAAAACCTGTATTATATATTTTTGGTTAACATGATTGTTTTTATTATTATAATTTTATTTTGGAGAAAAAAAAAACGAGGGTCAGTTGTGTTTATGAGCAGCGGCTTCTAGCTGTCGGCTCCGCTGCTTAAGAGTACAGCAGCGCATATTTTGAAGTGTAACCATTGAACGGATCCCGTTTAACTGCCACAAGAGTTGTCCATCTTGTAAGTTTAACTGCCACAAGAGTTGTTCATCTTGTAATAAAGATCTCAATGAGGAAACACACTGTATTTTTTCTATTTTCACTGCATTTTAATATAGCCTAAGAATAGTGAATTTTAATATAAAAACATTAATGATTATTTGAAAATCAATCGTTAATTCTCCCGACGATCGATTAAGACAATTTAATCGAATGCCCATCCCTAATGACGACTCTCCCTTTTCTCTCCACAGAGAAGACAATCAGATTTCTTATGGACATCGTGTCCCATTTAATGACAACAGAACAGGGAGAGAAGGAAAGAAAGAAAGAATAAAAAAAGAAGCGAAGAAAATAATTCCTTCCAAATCATATTGTGCCCTATGTGTGACTAAACTGGACGCCACCACCTTTAATGTCTTAAACGTCATATTGTGCCCTATGTGTGACTAAACTGGACGCCACCACCTTTAATGTCTTAAACGTCATATTGTGCCCTATGTGTGACTAAACTGGACGCCGCCACCTTTAATGTCTTTAACGTCATATTGTGCCCTATGTGTGACTAAACTGGACGCCGCCACCTTTAATGTCTTTAACGTCATATTGTGCTCTGTGTGTGACTAAACTGTAAACACGAGATTCCCCCTCACTGTGCCTGATTCTGACTTGGAAGAGAATGAGGCGGAAGGAACTAGGGCTGAACGATTTGGGAAAATAATCTAATTGCAATTTTTCCCCCCAATATTGCGATTACGATTTAATATGCGATTGTTTTTATTTTATCCTAATTTTTTTCCCAACAAATCGTAATGAATGATTTAAATAAGACCAACACAATATTAGATACATTCAGTGTAAAATATTATTTCCCACATATTACATTTTTATTTAACTGCTCATTACAGAATCAAGAACAACAAATCGGTGGCTTTGCCACTGTGCATTTAAGTAATTTAAACAAAGTCATTGTAAGAATAAACACAAGGCATGCACTTTTTAAACACTGTGTGCAAATTTACCATCTTAAAAATTAGTATTTATTTATTTATTTATTTTTTGGACCACGTTTTTAATCATGAACGTTGCGTTTAGAAAATCGCATTCTATCATATCGCGATTAAATCGCAAATGCAATGAATCGTTCAGCCCTAGAAGGAACCTTGTCATGCAGCATCCAGCCCAAGTACTTGAGGTAGCCGTCGTTGAGAAAGACGGAGGAGTTGGACAGGACCCAGCCGCCCAGCGCCTCCACGCACACCGCCCTGATCTCGGGCACCCGGTCCCGGTAGCGGTGCACAAACACGCCCTTAAAGATGGCGTTCCTGATGGAACACAGCTCTGTCTGGTGCTCCAAGAGCTGTGTGGATGTCCACAACACACACACACGCACACACAAGCACACACACAGGGGAAAACACCCACTTCAAAATGCATAATTAAGCTAGCAACCCATTAGTCTCACAGGCTACTGGCCCCTTTGAACAAAGAACCATTATTTGCTAAATTTCATTTTGTGTGTGTGTGTGTGTGTGTGTGTTTTTTTGTGTGTGTGTGTGTGTGTGCGAGACCTCGCTGTGAGACTTCTTCAGCTCCTCTAGTTTCTGAGTGGCTCTGTGTTCGGCAGCCTTGTTCTTCTCCAGCTCACAGCGCCGCTTGGTCACCTGGATCTGGGCAAACACACTCACTGCCACCTCCACCACCGCACTCATCAGCTTCATGGCTACAACACATACACACACACACACACACACAAAAGGTATAAACAAATAAAGACAGACGCACAATCACAAATAAACAAACGAAGGACACATCCACACACCGTCAACAACCGCGCGTATACATCCACCCACACTCATCAATCACCCCCAGATAAGTCCAGAGCAGAAATGGGTGTGAATGGCTTTCGGAACGCTGGTCCTCTTATTGAGTGAAAAAAGATGACCCCTAAGTAACCTCTCAGCACTGACCAATGCAGTGACTGCATTAGGGATGGGTTGGAGCTCACAGGGGAGAGGATCTGTAACTGAAGCAGCCTCACTAATTACCACGCACAGTGTGAAGAGCACCACATCATCAGCTCTCTGCTACAGGTCATTTACAATCAATGCCTCATCAATGAGAGCACTAGGACATTTTCACACCAATTCTACCAATTCTGATGCTTTCTGGCATTATAAATCTATATTTTTGTAAGAGTATATTTTTAGCTTTTAAAGCAGGAAGCCACATAACTTGATAATACATTATTCATCAGATTTCCAATTCATTTTCATATTCTTTAAAACCTTTTGTAAAACACACTCTCTCGACATAAGTACATGATATTTAAATCTGTGGAGGTACACAAACAGCCTCTGTATGTTCAAACTTCAGACTTATCCCAGTAAACCATCATCAGGTCATCATTTCAGATTGATTGTCCTCTTTCCCTGCCTGTGTGTCTAGTGGCTAGGGGAACTCTGAGTGCTTTATTGGCATGACACATGGGGTGTGCTTGTATTGCCCTAGCAGTTACTGAATACTAAGAACAGGAAGTCTCTCACCGATGAAGGTGCTGGTGTGCCTGAAGGCACGCACCTGCGAGTCGGCCAGGCCGGTGAGCAGCGGCACGAGGGAGCTGAACAGGAAGTCGTCGTAGAGCAGGCTGTGCTGACACTGGGGGCCCACAGACGACAGAGGGTACGCCGACAAGTCCTGGAGACGGGAGGGAGACGAGAGATGAAGGAGGACAGGACAGAGCCAGCGGGAGGGAGAGAGAGAGAGGAGAGATGAAGGGAGGACAGGACAGAGACAGTGGGAGGGAGAGAGAGAAAGAGAGAGAGAGAGAGAGAGAAAGGAGGGGAGGAAGAGAGAGAGAGACAGAAAGAGTAATTTAAGTTAGTTCATTTCTGTATTTCTGAACATTTGATATCTTAACATTACATATATTACAGTCAAACCAACAAAGCTTGTTGAAATGAAGAGAGATAAAGATGGGGAGTGAGGAGAGGATATGGAGAGTGAAGAAGAGAGTGGGGGTGGGTCAGAGTGGAGGTCCCTAGAGACAGAGGGGATACTAAACCATCCAGATACATGGAAATGACAGGGAGAGAGAGAGAGAGAGACAGGGGGGATACTGAACCATCCAGATACATGGATATGACAGGGAGAGAGAGAGAGAGAGAGAGAGAGAGAGGATACTGAACCATCCAGATACATGGAAATGACAGGGAGAGAGAGAGAGGGGGGGGGGGGGGGATACTGAAACATCCAGATACATGGATATGACCGGGAGAGAGGGGGGGGGGGGGGGGATACTGAACCATCCAGATACATGGAAATGACGGGGAGAGAGAGAGTGACAGATTATTACAGCTACAACAGAGATATTGGCTTAGACAGACCATCTGGACACAGCACTTACCTCTTTGAACTCTTTGGTCAGCTGGCAAATAATATCACTATTGTCCATGCTGGTTAGCATCTCTTTGCTAACTACACCTATGGGTCAAAAAGGAGGTTAAGAGTAGCTAATTTGATTTACTTTAATTCAATCTTCCAAACAAATCTGCAGCCCTGATCCACCCCCATCCACCACCCCCAAATGCTAAATATCTGGGCCAAGCCTTTGTTATCCAAATATCACATTATCAAGACACGGACAAAACAGGAAAGGGGAAAACCACATTTAGCCTTTGTCTGTGTGGTTGAAAGTATGTGCGCTTATTTGTTCACGCAGCGCATGGTAGTAACAGATGAGCAAAGTGTTGCAGATCTTTGCTTCCTGGTTTGTCACTTAAGCTGGGGGGTCCTACCATCACAGGGATCAACTGAGGCCCAGGGCCGATCAATGACTCCTAAAGACGAGTCAAAACGCCATTCCCTTGACCTTCGACCTCAATTATACCCCCCCCCCCCCCCCCCCCGAGCTCAACATGCACTCAGTCACGCACCCCCTGCTGCTGTGACCTCTCACCTTTGCATCCGCAGCACTGCACCAGAAAGTTGATGAGCTCAAGAAGGCCCGCCTCCTGGTCCTGTTTGTAGTCCTCCAGCCACTCAGAGACCACCGTCTGTGAAGGGATGTTTTTCGCCATCACACAGAGGGAGGTGCCCCGAGGTCAGGGACTCCCATTTCAACACCCTCCAAACCCCCTTCTTCATCTACTCCGTTTAGCCTTTCATTCATCGTCCTCACCCCCTCATTACCCCCTCCATCGGATGAATGATGCGCTTCCCCTGTCTGTCAGCGTTCATCTTTCATATGTCTATGCCCCATCCCCCCCCCCCATCGCTACTGGACTACTCACTTCAGCATCATGGTGGGGGGAATAGAATAATCAATGCAGTTTCTGAAGAAAAACAAATTCTAAAGAAAGAGAACCTGGACCTGAAATGGTCTCATCTCTATAGTCTTTCACCATCCTGCCTCCTACCATCACCCCCTTTCCATTTCCATCTTTCTTCCTCAATTTCCCTACTTCCATCTTCTCTTCTCACCCCCTTCCTCCACCTCTCCTATCTCAACATTTTTATTTCTCTCTTTATTCTCCTTTTCTCTCTCTCCCTCCCTCCCGCTCTCCCTTACCGCCAGAGCACTGCGGCCGGACTTGACGGCCTCGTACAGGCCCCCAGCAGTGGAGTGCTCCTCTCCTCTCTCCTCTTCTCCTCTCTCCTCCTCTCCCCCTTCCTTCCCTCTCCGCTGCCGGCTGGTACGTCTGGGCCCCTTCTGCACAGGGGAGGGACTGCTAGCCGGAGGCGTCACGCTCGAGCTTGACTGGTCTGACACGTTTCGTCTGGGCCTCTTGGGTGGCTGGAGAATTGGGGGGGGGGATTGAAAATGTAAAAACACAAACATTACAGCTCGCAGCAACAAAGTCTTTGGTGCAAGAACACTGAAGACTCAGAATTTGTGAACAACCAAGAGACTGTGTAGGTATGTCTGGGTATTTCTGTGTGTGTGTGTGTGTGTGTGTGTGTGTGTGTCTACAGACCAATGTTCCGTGGGCCACTGTCTGTTTCATCTTCCTCTTGGATTTGAGTTGAACCTCAAAATCACTTCCAGATTCAGACACGTCCTCTGAGAGCTCTTCATCCAAACTGCACCACAACACAAAACAAAGGAAAGGAACAGTAATGAATTATATCATATGCAATTCAGTAAATTACCATCCATTGTATATTTGTCAACTCAAGACATGTATGCAGATTCTTACCTTTCTAGGGCTGAGTCCTGCAATGGCTCCATGTCCATGATGAAGGGTTGAATTTTCATCTTCACTTGATTACCAAGTTTCCAATTCTGAAGTGGTGAGCTTGAAGACGTAAACACTTTACTGTTATAGCCGTTACATCAAGAGATAATGTTCATGTAAATGTATTACCTTGTGATGTTTAAATTATAACAGTTACCGACACATCACAGGAGAAAGCCCCTATCTGACCTCAGTTCAACTGGCTAAACGTTTTTTTGAACAGATGTTAGCTGTTTTGCTGGGTGTAACAGTAATAACATTAACTTACTGCTGAACATCTAACCTGATCATCCTAACATCCTATTGTGACAAAACTATTGGGAGTAGAGAGCTAATATTTGGGACTATTCATATTAAGAAGTGTATGAACAACCTTGAATTTTTTCAGCCAAATCTGAGATGGTCGAGTGGGGAATTTTCCTTTAATTGTCCCGTTTGGCGTGGAATGACCCAGCTGTTCAACTAGCTCACCGTAACTTATTCATTCAGTTACCTCATGTAACCACGAGGGCAACTAGGAAATGTGTTTCCCTTACGGTGCAAACCCATGACACCATTACGAGCGACGCGATATTCTAAATCCCATGCATTTCAACGGGAGCCAATCCATTGTGACGTAGACCACCGTTTTGGGCGACGCGACCGATAAAAGTTGGAAAAAGTTGAATCCTATGCAAATGAGGAGCGATTTTTCTCGGCAGCGGCCAATCAGATTGTTTGGTGTCGTCTCTGACGGTTTCAAAATTGCAGGACTGTGGTGTCGTTTGGTCGTTTAATTTGCTAAAAAGAAAGGCTTGGATGGCCTTCTAAGGGCTTGTTGTTGTTCCTGATATGTTATATATTTAATCCTGGGCTTATTTGAACAGAATGACAGTTTTGATATAAAGACAAGTGACTAGATAGCCTCCTAACTGGCTAGCCTGCTAACTAGCTCACTAGTCCAGTCTGTTATGCTATTTCCACACGCTGCCGGCAGAGATAACATATTTCCTAAAGGATCCGTATTGAAACCGGATGTCGTCACTTCACTCCGGTCTCTGGTAAAACTTGTCACATGTCCTGAACAGAAATGGACAAGGACCTTTGATTTATTCTTTAGGAACCATGTTGATGCCTGACTTTTAATGTTGTGTCACGTTAACATAAACATAAAGGATATATGTTACACATCACAAACACACACAATAGATGGGTTTGGGGGGAAATGAGGTAATTGGTTAGCTTAAATTACAGTATCTTAGGCGAGCTAATTGACCTAGCTAGCTATACCGGAATTAACAGTGGTAGCTTTGTGTTTGGTCATATAGCTTCGTAAAAGTTCTGTTAACAAGTCACTTTTGTGTTTAGTTGTATGACTTTGTAAAAGTTCGGTTAACAAGTCAATTGAGTATTGAGCCGTATAACTTCACAAAAATAATAATAATTAAAAAAAAACGATCGTTTGAATGTCAGGCGATCAACATAATTTCTCAACGAAAAAGTAAAGGTCCTGTTATTAGCCAATCAAACGGAGTAAATCACCCACTTCCGGTTTCAATATGGATCCTTTAGGAAATACGTTATCTCTGCCGACACACGCTACAACACACCCACTCAAAGCGATGGAAGCGTATCGCGTCGCTGTCATGGGTTTGCACCATTAGCGTGTGTAGCTATGGAGTACTACCGTCAGTGGGAGGATGGTAGCCTATCGCTGTACTTACTGTTATAGACCGACTAAGTATCAATCCCTCTACAGAGTCTAGGAAAATCAACAGAGCCAACTTCAAATTGTTCAATACATCAAATGTATTAAAATGATCAGTATGTTTAAATAGATTAAATAAATAGAATAAATAGCAATTGGAATAAATAGCAATCAGAATACATATCAATATCAATCCCCGTTTTTGGTGGCCTGTTCCCGGCTGGAGCTGTCCCCGGAAATGTCCCCTGTTTTCACTGTGACCAACAACAGACCCAGGATACAAGATGTTCTAGAATGCCCGTCTTACTAGTATTTTGATTGGCGGAATATGCAGCGCAGTAGAATCTTTGCCCTTGGCTTCTTTGTTTAATTATTCAGAGAGAGAGAGAGATCGCGTCTGTTCATTCATTCAGCCAGCTAGCTCTGACAAATCAAGTACAACAAGACAAGATAGCATTGGGGTAGGCGATTTTTTTACCTATAATATGTATGTTGCCTATGATCTACAATTTGCAACGATGTGTGTGTTAAGCAGCAGCTATCTGCCGGTCAGCTCTACTTGCTAACTAACATTAGCAGTGATACTTACTACAGTACTATCTATGACATTTCAGTTTCACTAGTCTGGATTTCTATTTAGAGGTAGTTGGAAACTTGTCATTAAATGAAACCACTTGAAAGCCGAGGAGTGCAGACTTACATTCTTCACGAACTGTATGAGGTAGCCAGCCACAGCTATCTCTGGCTGGGTGGTTCCGGGAACGTTGGTTTAAAAGTCGCGCAACCACTCTTCCCTGCTATTAATTGTGCTGTAGGCTATTTGATACAGCCTCGTTGAACACAAAATGTTTTCGTTTGATATTATATAAACATACTTTTCAAATAGCCCTGAGCCAGGCTGTCAGATGTCTATTTTATCACTATAACATTATACATTTACATTTACATTTAGTCATTTAGCAGACGCTTTTATCCAAAGCGACTTACATATGTGCGACTTACAATGTATACACATTTTACATTTTACATTTTACATTTACACTGATGGCACACTGCACATCAGGAGCAATTAGGGGTTCAGTGTCTTGCTCAAGGACGCTTCGACAGGGAATCGAACTAGCAACCTTCTGATTACTAAACGACTTATCTACCACTGTACCACTGTCGCCCCCAGTAGGCCTCTATACTAGATATCGGAAGACTATTTCATTTTTTCTTTGTCAAATTCATTTAAAACTGATCATGTTATGGCAGTGGGCTGCGTCCAAGAAGAGGAAGCAAAAACAGTCTCACTAGTTCAATTTTAAGCAGTAGGTTTCAATGTGCTAAAATCCCTAAATTGGTCATGTGCTTAAACTACATAGATAGAAATGTACAGGTAGCCTAGAATAATGGTAGGCCTACATTACTTAAAAACAAACAAAATCTTGTGATCTTGTGGTGGTCTCTTAAAAGACACTATTCAAATGTGTTTTTCCCACATTAACTTCACGTATTCTTTATCAACAAAGATGTCAACTGGTAGTGTGTCACAGAAAGTATTATTATTTAGATTATTCAGATCTCCCTCCCTCAACTTGACATTGCTTGGATTAAAAAAAATGTTTTACTGAAATTGTATTTATCTTTTTGTTTGTTTGTTTCTTAAATCCTTTCTGGTATAGTAATACCTGTCTGATATTAAAGTACTATCTATCTATCTAATATATTTAGTCGGTATGGGTCTAAAAAACAATTCCAAAGATCCTGGAGTATATGGGCCTGATCTGTACGTTCATAGTTCCAGCTGATTTTCACACTGAATATACCGTAGGAATACAATGCATTCAGTTGTCAAATGGCCTTAACATTTTCTATGATGGAAAAACCTACACCTGTCAGCCATCTGTGCAGACCAGCCACTTATCAGCCAATCACAGAGGTGAGGCCTACTGGAAGGAAGCTTGTACACGAAGTCAACAAAGTTCTTATCACTGATATTGGTTCTTATAATCTGGCAAAAGGTTGTTGCCTTTACTAATCTTCTTTTCAGCTTTTAGCTATCAGTTTTAAGAAGAAAACTCTTTGTTTGGCACTCCCCTTGCGATTTACGAGAACAAGGGTAAGATAAACTGCCTTATGAATAAGGGCCCAGTGAGTGTCCCCGTTTTTCGTTTACAAAGATAAAAACATTACATGTTTTGGAGGTGTTTACATGTCTGAACTGAAAATGTCCCCGGATTTTGTCTGAAATCTAGTCACCTTATCTTAGTTAGTGGGGCCAGCAGCGGAGAGTGGTCACTAGTTGGCAGGGAATTAGCCGTTGCCCAGGAGAACGCCGTTGAACTGGGGAAAGTAATAATAATAATAATAATAATAAAACTTTATTTATATAGCACCTTTCATGCAAAAGAATGCAGCTCAAAGTGCTTTACAGCAAATACATAATATGCACAAAGAAATGACACGCACATAAAAATAGACATCAAAGAAACATAACTCAGATATAGTGCAAAAAAAATTGAATTATAATTATAGAGATATATTTAATCTAACCCCTTAATATCACCAGTAGAGATTTAAATTAAATTAAATTAAATTAAATTAAATTAAATTAAATTAAATTAAATTAAATTAAATTAAAAGTATATATATATATATTAGTGCTGTCAGTTTAACGCGTTATTAACGGCGTTAACGCAAACCCATTTTAACGCCGTTGATTTTTTTATCGCGAGATTAACGCGATTTTTTTTTTATAATTTTTTTTTTTTTTTTTTTTTTTTTTTTTATTTTTTAGATGAACGTTCGCAAACTGTGTAGTAGGCTAACGTTACGGTTTGAGTGAATGGTGAGTGCGATACGGCGAAATGGATGATAAAAAGCTTCTGAATGGAAAGTTGACTTTTAAAAGTTGTGTTGTGCAATAGAAGCGAGCTTCACTGTTGTCTGAAAATGTCAACAGGCAGCTGGTTGACAGCAAAGAAGTAGTAGGCTTACCTTTTATTGGTAACCTAACTGTTACGGTTCATTGTTTCTGAAATAAGAGGCCTGACTGCTATGTTCCCAGCAAACTTGAAAAAAAGAAAATATTAAGCCATGGTTTAACTGCACTATAGGCTGAGTCCTTGTTTACCTGAAATGTGCACTTTATAATTTTATTTTGTACCGCCCTGTTTGGCAATGTTGGTTTTCAATAAAATAAAACATTTGCTTAAAGCAAGCCAATCCACTTTTCCATGTTGATAAGGGCATTAAAATACAAATAAAATGATGGAAAAAATAAATAAACGAAGGGACATTTAGAATAGATACAAATTTGAGATTAATCGCGATTAATTTTGAGTTAACTATGACATAAATGCGATTAATCGCGATTAAATATTTTAATCGTTTGACAGCACTAATATATATATATATATATATATATAAGTATTTATATATATATAGTGCGAAGTGGTAGCTAGTTAAAGGCTAATGTGAAGAGGTACGTTTTTAGTTTTCTTTTAAAGATGTTAAGCGAGCTGGCTTCCCTGATGTCTATAGGCAGTATGTTCCATAGCACTGGGGCGTAATTGACAAATGCTGCGTCCCCGATTTTCTTACGGCTTTTGCTGGGAACCTCCAATAAACCAGCATTCGATGATCGCAGTGTTCTTGAGGGCAAGTATTTGACTAGGGAGTTTGCAATGTAACTTGGTCCTAGCCCATTAAGGGCTTTGTATATTAGGAGAAGGACCTTAAAGTCAATTCTAAAAGTTACTGGAAGCCAGTGCAGAGCAGCTAAAACTGGACTAATGTGCTCTCTCCTCTTGGTTCTGGTTAATAGCCGAGCTGCAGAGTTTTGAATGAGCTGAAGTCTCTCAGTAGTAAGTAGGCTTAGCTTCCAAGCTAACGCCTCCACTTAACGGCTCCCCAACGCTCGCTGTAGCTCACTGTCGCAAATGACCTCCCTCGTCTCCAAATCGCCAGCAAAACTGCTCCGACGACTGACCTTACTTCAGGCAGGTTACCGTTCCTCCGGGGTTGGCAGTACTATCTTATGATTATTAGGAGTCACACCATAGTTTCGCGTCTCCTCTCTTCAATTGACCGATCGCCAGGGCCCCGCCCCCTTAGTTACTGTTGCTACGTCCGACACAGTTCCCGGAACTGTCAAGCCAAAAGCCATGGCGAGTACGGGGACAAGCGCTATAGCTGTCAGTGTGAGTGATGATTTTTGGAGTAATACCTCCAAGATATCCTCCAGATCAAGGCAAAAGGGACTGCAATATGCAGTGGAAGGATATATCTTAATATTAAGATCAATAACGAAGTGGACACAACAATAATCGAAGCAAAAGCATACAGGTCTCAATAAAAGAAATGAGAAACCCCACGACCTCTTCATTAAATGCAACCAGCACAGCCTTGTAGACAGACTATTCATGTTATTTCACCACTGGGTAAGATCTGTATATAATATTTCAAGCTAGCTAATAACCTACAAAGATTCTTTATTCTTATTATTTATTCCGTCTCTGGCGAGAGACTCTGGAGGTATCTATCTAGCTAGCTAGGATGGTGACAATCTAGAGAACAGTACAGTACCAGTGTGGATCAAGATAGCTACTAGTAACGTTATTGTTCAAGGGATGTGTGTGCATGTTGCTGAAAGTATTTCACAGTCACTGTAGATAACGTGCTTGTAAAATGATGATCCTGATGTAATGCTATGGCTTTGTATTAGATCGCCAGGTTATTGCTCTCAGGTTGTGCCTTATGCATACCTTGGGATACTCAGGAGTAGGTTGCCCATTCACAAAATGCTACAAAGATTAAAATAAAAAAAACTTCATAATGGCCTTTTGTTCAACATTGATACAGTATGCTAGGCTCGAGCTAGTCTCTCCAACTAAAGTGTTAATGTTAAAATCAAAATGTTAATGTTACCGTCTGTAAAATTGCACGCTGAGCTATCCTAGCTAGCGATGTTAATGTTACGTTTGTAAAGTTGCACGCTGAGCTATCCTAGCTAGCGATAGCAAACGCCAGCAGCGTAAATACAAAGTGTTAAATAAAAGTTCTGTTCAATGTTGTATCAAGCATAAATACAAAGTGTTCGTTAAAAGTTCTGTTCAATGCTGGCGTTTACTATCGCTAGCTAGGATAGCTCAGCGTGCAATTTTACAGACGGTGTGTTGCCATTAAGGCAAAATGTTTACGGGACTTTTAATTTGACAAGCTGTCCGGGAGTTTTGGGGTTAGGAACGGCCATTTTCCGGTAGAGTAGAAAGTAAACGGACAATGTATGCACGTCAATTCCATCGGTTGTCAGCACTAGAGGCAATGTCGTAAGTACAATGTCATTTTTATGTTAATAAGTTAATGTTAAAATACTGTTTAAAAAAGAAGGACTACACATAGTTACAACGTTTTATTTACATATATTTACAGGTATATTCCATTACGAAATGTATGCTAAAATAGTCCAACTTTATTCCTTTGTTACAGTTTTCACTCTGTCATGTAAGCTGATGTTTGAAGCCACAGTAAACAGCAAGTAAACGTTCACTCCGACTTGTCATCATTTTGCATCAGAGTTTAGCTGGTTGTATAGCTATAGTTGCTACACTGCAGTGAGGACAACACAGTGAAAAGACAGAGAAGTTAGTGTTGAACTTCGTGGCAAGATGGACACAAAAAGTGCTAAGGCTTCTGTAGCGAGTGGAAGGAGTTCTCGTTCATCTGCATCATCCAACAGTGCGCTAATCCACGCACGTGCAAAAGCAGCAGCTGCTAAAGTACGCGCTACATATGCAGACAAAGAAGCTAAAGCTAAAATGGACAAAGCAGCTAAAGAAGCTGAATCACAGTTAGAGAGAGTAAGAAGAGAGACTGAGCTTGAGACACTCGCCATGTGCCGTGAAGCAGCAGCTGCTGAAGCCGAAGTAGCTGTTTGGGAATCAGCTCACACAATGGAGAGATGTATTCTGTTGGATGAAACGGGCCCATCAGAAGAAGATAAAATAGAGCGGACAAGCAAATACGTTCAAGCTCACTTTGCCCCAACTAGCTCCCCAGAGCGAGCAGCTACGAAGGCTAGCCCTCGGACATTTCAGCCTGCTACAGCTGCCACTCTCTCTTTCAGTCCAAACAACCCCTTTTCTTCATACCGGCAGGTTCCTGTTTCTTCACATGAGCCACCACAGGCTAATAACACCGGTAATGTGGACTTAGTAGTAGATGGCCCAGACTATGCTTATGTTCCACCAGCAGTCAAACTGTCAGACATATTTGGCATAGAGGATGCTCAGGTAAATTCAAAAACATTTCACACTGACTTGAATGTTTCTGCTCCGCACTTTTTCCCTCAGCTGAAAACTGACCAAAGTGTGCGCACAACTGAACATCTGGCGCAATATTTAGCTCGACGTGACCTGGTGAGTGCAAGCTTGTATGAATTTGATGATCAACCTGAAAATTATCGTGCTTGGCAGTCTTCATATAAAAATGTTACCCAAGGCCTGAGTCTCACTGCTACCGAGGAGCTGAACTTAATGACTCGATGGCTTGGCAAAGAATCCAGCAACCAAGTGAAACGCTTACGTTCAGTGCACATAGCAAGTCCAGACATAGCACTCAGGAAAGCCTGGGAACGCCTTCAGGAATACTACGCAGCACCAGAGGTAGTTGAAAAGGCCCTCTTCACTCGACTCGACAATTTCCCTAGGGTTTCGGTGAAAGAAAATCTGAAGCTAAGGGAGCTAGCAGATCTGCTGATGGAAGTGCAGTGTGCTAAGGAAGATGGCTACCTTCCAGGTTTGTCCTACCTGGATACTGCACGTGGCATTGAACCTATAGTAACCAAGCTGCCTTACGGACTTCAGGAAAAATGGATCTCTGCGGGTTCAAGGTACAAAGAAGGAAATGGAGGACGGTTTCCACCATTTGAGTTCTTTACTAGGTTCATGTGCTATGAGGCAAAGAAAAGGAATGATCCCAGCTTTGCCTTTTTAAATGCTAGTGGGCCTTCTTTGAAGGCTGAAAGTTCCCATTTTCAAAGCACCAAGAACCCCATTGCAGTTCATAAGACCAATGTCTCCCCAGCAGAGTCAAACACTTCCAGTGATCCAAATAAGAGTTGCCCAATACATGCAAAGCCACATCCACTGAACATATGCAAAGCCTTTAGAGCCAAAGATCTTCAAGACAGGAAAGACTTTCTGAAAGAGAGAGGATTCTGCTTTAGGTGCTGTGGCTCAAATAGTCATTTGGCGAGGGACTGCACTGCATCAGTGAAATGTTCTGAGTGTGACAGCACAAGACATGTGTCAGCTATGCATCCGGGCCCAGCACCACAAAACACGGCTCCTGTACCCTCGTCACAGAATGGTGGGGAGGGAGAAGAGGATGACGACAGCACGGAAGTCGTCAGCTCAAACTACACTGAAGTATGTGGTTCAGGACAAGTTGGGCGGTCATGTTCCAAGATATGCCTAGGAAAGGTGTATCACAAGAGCTGTCCAGATAAAGCCATCAAGGCATACATCGTTTTAGATGACCAAAGCAACCGGTCATTGGCGAGGTCCAGTTTCTTTGACCTGTTCAACATTCAGTGTGAGTCATATCCTTACCTACTGAGAACATGTTCCGGCACAGTAGAAACGTTTGGCAGAAGGGCTGAAGATTTTATGGTAGAAGCACTCAATGGGAAGGTTACAATCCCTCTCCCCCCGCTTATTGAATGTAACAACTTACCTGACAACCGGGCTGAAATCCCCACGCCGATCGCCGCTCTTCATCAACCTCACCTCGTCAAAGTAGCAGAACACATCCCGGAGTTGGACCCCACTGCTGAGATCTTCCTGCTGCTTGGTAGAGACATAATTAGAGTGCACAAGGTAAGGGAGCAAATAAACGGCCCTCTCAACGCCCCCTTTGCTCAACGCCTTGACCTAGGATGGGTGTTGGTTGGAGAGGTCTGCCAAGGAAATGTACACAAACCAAATGTCAGCACTTTCAGAACAACAGTGCTTGATTGTCATCGGCCTTCACTCCTCCAACCGTGCACAAGCCTTTTGCATGTCAGAGAAGAGCATCATGGCAAAGAGCCTAGGAACAGTGTCTTAGGGCCCAGCAGGGCTAAAGAAGATCGGCTGGGTCAAAATACATTTGACCGCACCGAACAAGACAACAAGCTGGCACCTTCAGTTGAAAATGAAATCTTCTTGAGAATAATGGACAAGTGTAAGGGATGGCATAAATGTGAGATGCCTCTCTCTCCGGATGAGCTTTACCAAACAAGAGAAGTCATCATCAGAGCTGTGCAGAGGAAAGCATTTGAGAAAGAGTTTGAAGCTCTAGATAGAGACAAGCCAGCTCCTCTAAACAGCTGTCTACGTCGTCTCAACCCTATCTTGGGGAATGACCTCATCTGCCTCGGAAGCTGCCTGAAAAACGCAGACGTGGAGATTGAGCAAAAGAACCCTGTTATTCTCCCAAAAGAAAACCATGTGTCCTTGCTGCTCATCAGACACCATCATGCCCAATTAAAGCATCAGGGCCGCCATCTAACTGAAGGCGCCGTGAGAGCTTCAGGACTCTGGAGCCTGGGAGGTAAAGGGCTCATTGACTCAACTCTTCACAAATGCGTGACTTGTCGCAGACTCAGAGGACAGATGCAGGAGCAACAAATGGCAGAAGTGGCAGCAATTATGAATGCAAAACTACTAGTTCCAGTTTCAAATGACCCTGAGGATCCATTCATTCTCACAGCATCGATGCCATTAACTCAGAAAGCCGGCGTCCCGCCTCCTCCAGGAGACTTTACGGACAGAGACCTCCTCACCAAGCAGTGGAGGCAAGTACAAGCCTTGTCCAACATGTTCTGGAGCCGTTGGAGACAAGTGTACTTGTCAACTTTACACAGCCGGAAGAAATGGAAGAAACGGAAGAAAGTCCCACCAAAATCTGCAAGAAGGAGACGTCGTCCTTGTCACAGACAACCAAGCCGTTCGCAACAACTGGCCTTTGGCGGTAATCACAAAAGCTATTCCTGGAGAAGATGGGGAAGTCCGTAAGGTGGAATTGAAGACCACAGATCAAGGACATTCGAAAAATGACCTTAGACCAGTGACAGAACTTGTTTTGCTTCTGAGGAAAGAGTGATGTGTATGAGTTTAGTTAATTCATAATGTTGTTTGTATAATGACCTCACAGAGGACAGGTGGGGAGTGTGTTGCCATTAAGGCAAAATGTTTACGGGACTTTTAATTTGACAAGCTGTCCGGGAGTTTTGGGGTTAGGAACGGCCATTTTCCGGTAGAGTAGAAAGTAAACGGACAATGTATGCACGTCAATTCCATCGGTTGTCAGCACTAGAGGCAATGTCGTAAGTACAATGTCATTTTTATGTTAATAAGTTAATGTTAAAATACTGTTTAAAAAAGAAGGACTACACATAGTTACAACGTTTTATTTACATATATTTACAGGTATATTCCATTACGAAATGTATGCTAAAATAGTCCAACTTTATTCCTTTGTTACAGTTTTCACTCTGTCATGTAAGCTGATGTTTGAAGCCACAGTAAACAGCAAGTAAACGTTCACTACGACTTGTCATCATTTTGCATCAGAGTTTAGCTGGTTGTATAGCTATAGTTGCTACACTGCAGTGAGGACAACACAGACGGTAACATTAACATTTTGATTTTAACATTAACACTTTAGTTGGAGAGACTAGTTATGTACTTGTAGTGATAATAATACAAGTTGTCATGAACCATAACTGTTTGGGGATGTTCTCTCAACTAGATAGTTAGTTATCATACCTAGCGATAGCGTAGTTCGCTAGATAGATAGCTAGCTGCAAGCAGCTTAATTTACTTTGGAGCAGACATGTGTTTTTCGATATATTGAGTTGGGAGTGGGGTCTCCCACACTGTTTAATCCACCGCTGGCACATTTCCTCCTGAGTTTTGGGCTTTGGAAATGCGGAAAAAAACGACGCATCCCTCTAATCTCTGTATCAGATCTACAAGTCCCGCAGGAACACTGTTTCACCATGCAGCTCAGACCTCAAAGTTGTCGGACCTTCTTCTCTTAGTAGCGGTTGCTAAGGTATGATTGGATGAGGGCCGTTCTAGGGAGGAGTTTCGCGATCGGTCAATTTCAACTCTTGACTGCCCCGTTGCTAGGTGACCAAAACAGTAGGCAACCACAGAGGTCTCGTGCACTTTTCTACCGTTACACTCACACAAAGTTTAAAATGATTATGCTAGCTGGCTGGCCAAGGTATTTTCCTGTCATGTTCCTGTCATTGACCCTTGCCTGGATCAATACATTGACGAATGTTGTATGTGGTAAACCTTACCTTTCAAATGGCTTTCGTTAACTGTGGCGTCTGATGAACACGGCAATTGTTACAAGTTTCAAACAGAGTGACGAATACTTGCTAAAGATCCTCAATTAACTTGGCTAAGGTTAGTAAAGACAGGCTACACTTAATCATTCCATACACAAGATCGTCACTCTTGCTGGCTCTGTTTACCTCAGGCGGGAAGAAAGTTCCTAGCTTGATGTGGCCTGTGTACTGATTGGCTATCAGCTTGTAGTTGCCCTTAACGTTGGTTTCTGATTGGTGATACTTCATTTCTGCACAGTAACTACAGCAAAGCTTTTTGCATTGTCAATGTATCATCTCTAGCCTGACGATGTCATACTCATAATTCTAGTCAGAATATGAGTCTGATACCGCTCCAATGGGCTGTGATTATGGGGCGTGTTTCAACCGAACCAGGAAAAAAAATGCCTCTTCGCTCAATTGGATATATCTAGAACCAATCAGAGCAACGTAGTATGACCATAACGTAGACCATGGGGCCAGCTGATACATTAAACTTTTACCGGATCCCGTAGGAAGGACGGCAAAAACATATTTTCGATCGACAAATGCCTTGATCGCGTTTCTCTGTTCCTCTTTCAAAATGAATGCGCTGTCAATGTCTTCTAAAACAGACTCGAATCACCACATTTCAGCTCTCCAACGGCAGCCATGTTTGTTGAAAACGAATTCACCCCAAAAGCTCTTTGGTGAAGTGGTTGATTACGTTACGGTTGATCATCTGTCCATCATCGTATAAAGCCTGCCTTGACAATTTGATTGGTACGGCAATGTCTGTCCGCAGATAATTTCTCCTCAATGGAGTAATGCCAGACCGAACTTCCCAACCAAAAAATGTGTGGGCGGGGCTAAGTTCGGTCTGGTATCCAGGCTATATCATCTCTACAACTCTGTGTAGGATCTTTGTCCAGTCTAAAGTTCCACTATCTATTTATATGACACTATACCGACTATATTCTTAAAGACTATCCTGCTGGTTTAATTTGACTCTTAAATCGACTCCTCACCTCAAAACACTCTCCACTGATGTATGAGAAAACAATTTGTACTTGTTTCTTTAAAGCTATAATCCTTTCTTAATAGCCTATAGGCCTAAATCATCTCATCTTCTGTCAGAAATTCAATTGGAGAACATTTATACAGCCTTCATAAAACTAATACAGCTCAAATATTTAGGCTGCATGATTGCCAACTTGTTTTCCTTTTTACATAGTCAATGATCATAAATACTACATAGGCTTTGATCACCAAACCCATCACCCATTCATTGAAGGTCGGTGCTGAATACGTTTTGGATCTGCACACAGGCACACGCGCACACACACACACACACACACACGCTCCATTCATTCAAGCCCCCTTTTCTCAGCTGGATCAATAATGGTAAGTATTTCAATCAAGACCATGGAGGCAGCTGGTGAATGTAACATCTGTTTCACACACACACACACACACAGACACACATAGGTACACAGCCACATTCATGGACCGTTACAAGCTTAGTTACTTTTTTGGCCCTTGTTTATTGACCAATCAGAATCATCCCTTTTTTATAATGTTAAAATTATTTGTGTACACTAGCTTTAGGAGCAGACCTGTTTTGGCATGACATTCTGAGGTAAAACATTATTTTGGTCATCATCAAACAGCAATAATATTCACAGCAATGAAAGATTGAAAGAAAGAACATTTGTATTCCTTATCAGGATTAAGTTTCTAGTTCTACATTTTAGATTAAAAAAAAAAACAGTAGTAGGATAGCCTATGCCAGTCGGTGCCCAACCCTGTCTATAAATGCAAATGAAACCATGAATAATTCTTGAAAGGTAATCACACCGTCAGCATGAATTTTAACTAGCAAATCGTCACTTTGCAAACATTATTCATTTTTTTCACACCATTAACACGCTTTACAAAAACACTGAGGAAAAAGAGGAAAGAGCAATTCTGCTGTTGTTGATGGGATGCATGAGATATAATTCGGGTAAGGCGTATATCGCCTAATTATACGGGGATCTCGAGGATGGGCTGGCTGCTATCCTGTAGCAAATGCGCCCCCACCCCAGCGCTACACTTCTCCTCCCTCCGCCCTCCTCCCTCTCCCCAAACCCCTCCACACCTCCCCCTCGTCTCCGTGTCGGTCCTGTGGCTGTGAGTCTCATTGTTCTGACACAGATCGAAAAGCGAGGGATGACTGCTGACGGCCAGCGCAAGTCAAGCCTGTTTCGTTCACTCACGGCACAGGACAAAGAAAAATACTTCTCAACAGCGTCTTTTTGGAGCAGCCCACTCAAGGACAATTTCGCCGAAATCTTTGTCGATTTATGGTGTATTTGGCAAGGCTATTCAATGATGCGGACAAGAATATGACTTAATTTGTTAAAACAAATGGAAGATCTAACGGTTGCCCACCTCACTGGATATACTCTACTGCCTTAAAACAACCACTTGCTAGTCATTGTTCTGCTTCTTGTTCGGACGTATCATTGGGGAAGCATTTGTTTTGTCCTTAAGTCTCCGTCTTGACGATTTCAGGCTAACGGTACTGGGGCGTGGGTGTAGTCACTGGGCACCTTTAAATGTGAGGAAGCTAAGATGGTTCATCAGTTTTCACCGAATCGATGTTCGCCGTTGGTGCTGTGTGTGTTGACTGTCCTGGCATGGAGTTGGGGTCCAGCCATGGCGGGTCGGAGTTGCACCGAGACACGACAGGTGTATGGAGAGAAGGGTTACAGCCTCAGTACTGCCCCGCTGACACAGATATCTGGTAAGACTCAAGCCAACTATCGGGAAGAACCCAGAGTGTTTGACACTGTTGCAATGTGTCACAGCACGACGGGGCTTAAATTGTAGGCTATCCTGTAACAGAGTTATTTTAACTTTCCGTTACGTTACTTCAAGTAGGTCTGTAGGGTAGAATGAAATTCTGTGCAGAATTACTAAAGAGGCTAGTTGAGATGTCTTTGTGCTGTTGCTCAGGCAAGTCGCATAATGGATAGCTAACTATTAACCGGCTTTCATTCATTCTAATAACAGGCAACCGACCTCACGTACCCATAATTAGCCCCTTTACAGCTACTTTGCCTGCCATCGTATTGTGGGCTACAGTGTGATAGTCTACCAGGTTTTTGCACAATTTTTCCCTAATTATATAAGGTTCGGGTCTGTGACAGACAGTGGCAATTACGCCAGATAATTTGACCATAAGTGTGTGGGTGTGTGTGTGTGGTCTGTCTGTACATGTCAGGGGGAGAGGATAACATACACAGGGAGATACAGACGGAAAGAGAGAGAGAGAGAGAATTGGTGGGGTGTGTGTAGGCCTGGGTAACAATGGCTGTATTTTGGAATGTCTGTGTTGGAGCTAAAACCATGCAGTGTAAGTGTGGTTATATAAATAATGAGCAAATTCAACACACAACTGGGAGCACAACATGTATGTGTGTGTGTGTGTGTGTGTGTATTGTTATCTCCATCTGAGTCTTGGCTTGGTGTCCCGTGGGCCAGGGGAGCAGATGGCTCAGAGAGAGGGATGATGAGAGAGAGAGAGAAGGGGAGGGGGGGTTATAGATGGAAGAGAGGGATGAGGAGGGCCTAACAAAAGGAGGAAGAGAACTGAATACAGACTAGCATGTTTCAGCCAGTGCATGGCCATTATGTATGGTTTAGTTTAATATAGTTACACTAACTCTGCCAAGACATTGTCATAGAAAATCTATGTGGTCCTATTGTCTGTCAGAAGAGAATGTAGCCTTTGCAAAAACACAAAATGTTCTCAATTTGCAGAACGCTGGCATGTTTTAATTTTGCAGCCTGGATTTACTCTAGCATATTTTGCTCAAACCACAACACAACGTAATAGGTCTATTCAAACAAATTGCACCCCATTGAATTCCCAGAGGTGTCATTTCCCCTTGAGGTTTTTTTTCAATCACTGATTGAAATGAACCAGCTTTTTTATCAAGCAGCTGTTCTGTTGGTCCACAGTGGAAGCCACAGTACTAATATTGCCATATGTCACAGAGTTGAGTGGAGTAAAATGTGTTTAAACATCTGCTTGGCCCTACTGGTTAATTGGGTGCAGTTAGGAGTGTGTTTGGGGAGTTTGGCGGCTGTGGTGGTGTGTTATCTTGCAATAACACACACTGTATCCCAAATTAAGTTTTATGGAATGTTGTGGAACACAGTATCCCTTCAGTTGCAAAGCGTAACACGTATACAAAATTGGGAAATTTTGGGACCAAGAATGGTTACTCCTATTTTGTCATGTTCCACATAGATTCCAGTGAAGAACTGAGGGTGTTTTATCCATTTTCCATTCCGTTATTTTATGGTTATTTTTAGGTTTAGCCTATTATAACTGGCTACCATAGGTTTTTCAGGTCTCATGAGAAATCATTCTGTCATATTTATTTCTGATCTATCTCCGTGATGAACAAATAGATGGTATTTTCATACCTTTCCCACTCACCTCATCTGTTTGTTGTTTAGCTTGTCTAACCTGTCTCTTCTCTAATTGGCTCAGGCGAACACCTGAAGCTTTGCCCCCAGGACTACACCTGCTGCTCCAGCCTGATGGAGGAAACACTCTCTCGTCAGAGTGAGAGCGACTTCCTGACCGCCATCGACGACAGCAGTCAGTTCCTCCTCACCTCCTTCACTCAGAGGCACCGCAAGTTTGATGGTAAGGAGACCGTAGTCAGTCACAGCTTATACCAATTCATGGCCAGTAACAAACTGTCTGACCGACTAACTGACATCAAACTTAAATCACCAGCATGAGACCTATAACATCAGGCTCTCAGTCAAAACAAAGGTATGTTGAATGAAATCCTGATGTTATAGGTCTCGTTCTGGTGATTTAAGTAAATTGTCAGTAATACATCAAAGTAATCAGTAGTCTGTAATTATGTGGTGTGTCCTTATTCCAGAGTTTTTCAGAGAGCTCACGGACCTGGCAGAAAAGTCTATGAACCAGATGTTCACCAAGACCTACGGCCTCCTTTACACACAGAATTCACATGTCTTCCAGAACCTGTTTGTTGAACTCCGTCACTACTACTCTGGTAAGTCAAATTTAATTTTTAAGATTTAATTAGCTACGCTGGTGGAGCAAGGTGCTGATACCACCATGATCAGGAGTTCAGTTCCCCAAGAAGAACACATACAGATATTATGCATACAATACTTGTACTGTTAGTCATCTTGGGGATAAGAGTCTTGCTAAATGAATATAAATGACATGAAATAATTTGCGCTCATTGCATATCTGCCGTTTGATTTCCATGGATGATGATGAGATTTGCCTTGCCTGCAGGGGGCACCGTGAGCCTGGGGGAGGTTCTGGCTGAGTTCTGGTCTCGGTTGGTGGAGCGGGTTTTCTCCCTGGTAAATCCCCAGTACCAGTTCAGTGAGGACTACTTGGAGTGTGTCAGCAAACATGCAGAACAGCTTCAGCCTTTTGGAGACGTCCCTCGTAAGCTCCGCATACAGGTTTGTCACAAACATCTTTTTTCTAACGATGAATAAATGAATGGTAAAACCAGTATAGCGCTGTTCCTCAATACTCAAAGCGCTTGTACACACATCCCAGTGGAATTCATCTCAATAGGAATCCCATCAGATTTGCTGACTTTGAAGGCATGTAATTCCAAAGGCTAGTGAATATTTGTGTCGACAGATGATTGTTAATCCTCACGCAGAAATGTGTTAGAGTGGTGACTCAGTGGTGCCAGGCTGCATAATAAACGTATGATAAAACACATTCAGCCTGTTCCCTTTCAGAAGGAGATGTGCTGCCTTAATGCTCTCTCAGCGCTTTACATTGGTAACAAGAATTCCTTCTTTTTTCTCTCTCCCTTCATCCGTCGTCCTTTTTCCTTCTTTCTTTCTTGCTTTAATTCTGTCTCTAGGTGTCCAGGGCTTTCATAGCAGCCAGAGCGCTTGTCCAAGGCCTCGCCACTGGTCGTGACATTGTGAGCAAAGCAGTAAAGGTTTGTAGCATCGTTGTTAAAGTATTTATGAAGCTTTTAGGAGTACACGGTGGCACCTCATCTGTGTGACAAGCATGAATCACCTCCCCCAAACTCTCTTTTCCCTGTCTCCCTCTCTCTCTCTCTGTCTCAATAATAATGATCTGATTTTGGTAGTAGAGGATGGTAGCTTGATATTTAATAGCTGATATGTGTTCACATACATGATGTTGGTGTAGTTGGGGTGTGGGGTTATATAGTAGCCTGTTTAAGGTGTCCTTGATCCATATAATGGTTCAATAAAGGGGTTTTAAAAGTCAAAGTCTCTCTCTGTCTCTCTCTCTCTCTCTGTCTGTCTCTCTCTCGTCTCTCTCTCCTTCTTTCTCTCTCTCTCTCTCTCTCTCTCTGTAGTTGAACGTTGGATCTGAGTGTGTCCGTGCCCTGATGCGCCAGTGGTACTGCCCTCTCTGCCGTGGGATCCCCACCCTCAAGCCCTGCCACTCGCTATGCCTTAATGTGATGAAGGGTTGCCTGGCCAATCAGGCTGACTTGGATTCAGAATGGAACAATTTTATTGGTAAGAGAGAAAAAGTGGGAGTGGTCTGTCTCCAGATCCAGACACTCATATGTTATGCATGGCATGAATCCCATAAACAATAACCATGGAACCTAAATAAGCCAAACTAAACCATTAAATTGTGATCCGAAGTCTGCAGAAGTCTAAACTCTCTCTCTCTATATCTATCTCTCTTTCTATTTCTCTCTCTTTCTCTCTTCCTGCATTTTTCTTGCTTCCTTTATCTTTCTGCCCTGTCTATCTGTCTACTTGTCTCTATCTTTCCTCTGTCTATCTCTAAATCTCTCTGTCTGTCTCTCACTCTCTCTCTCCCTCAACTCCTATCTCTATATCTCTTCTAATTTTTCTATCTCTCTCTGCACCTATCTGTTTATCTATGCCTCCCCTTCCCCTCACCCCTCATTGCTCTCCCTGTGACAGATGCGCTGGTGGTGGTAGCTGATAAGCTGGGAGGTCCCTTCAACATGGAGCTGGCTGCTGACTCCATTGCTGTCAAGGTGTCAGAGGGGATCATGCACATGCAGGAGAACAGCGTCACCATCTCCACCAAGGCAAGGCAGCACACTGGGATAGATGGGGGGGGGGCTTCGGCAGTTAAAAAGCCTTTAATATATTTGAACAAATATCTGTTAGGGATATGAAAATGAAGCACACAGCGGTGATTCCACTACCGGACCAGTGTGAGCTAGGGCTATCTCCTGGCCAACCGGGGCTAATGGCCTGATGGTTATTTGGTAGCGTGTACCGTAATTTCCGGACTATAAGCCGCTACTTTTTTCCCACGAACCTCGCGGCTTAAACAATGACGCGGCTAATTTATGGATTATGATACCTGTGACCGGTGGCTTTGTGTTTACGGTGGCTTTGTGGAGCTAGGATGCTAGCATGGATGCAGCCGCATGGATGCTTAGTTCCATGCGATTTCTCAGTATCTCTCAATAACTTAACTAATGTCAAAATAACCACAGTCTACCGGCGTAGACAGAACACAACTCAAAACAGTTTACAACTATACAAATCCAGTCTTTTCAAGTTCTTTAGCTCACTGGTTTCAAACTAGCGTCTTTCTTCTATCTCGCTGTCTTCAATCTAACCATCTAGCTTCTGATTGACTCTTGCAACTGTGCTCTCTTAAAGCAACAGTGCACTTATCGTAACTGGCAAAACTATGCATCACTATTGTATTATTTTTTATATTCATTTTAGCCTGTGTACAGTTCATTTGTTTCAATGTACCGGTAGGCACCTGCGGCTTATAGACATGTGCGGCTTATTTATGTTTTTTTTTTTTTTAATTCAGTGGGTGAGGCTTATATTCAGGTGCGCTAAATAGTCCGGAAATTACGGTAGGTTATTTGACAGTGACTAGTTATCTTCCTTTGGCACAGAACCTCTCTTACCTGACTCTGTTAACCCCGCCATTCACCTTGATGCTGCCTTAAACACCAGTTAGCCCTGCTTGGCCCAAGGGTAATCGGTGGGCCAAAAGCCCCAGGCCGTAAGCCCAGAGGCACGATCAAGCCCCGGAAGTGACAGTGGAAACGCAACTGGCCTTGGCGAGCACTAACTCGCCTGTATTTGGCCCAATAGTGTACGGCTAATATCCCCAAACATTCCATATCAGCGCTGGGTGCACAAGTCATTGAACATCATACAAATTCATTTTTGGGCAAACACCCGTCCAGTGGGGCACCAAGCCAACACGCTGACTCCACCGTATAATATCCACGCTGGGGATCACTCTATAGTGCACTCTTGTGCTCACATCCTTCACTAGATACCTTTAATGATCACTGACGTTCATACATTTCCCAGCGGAACACTGACTTTTAGAGCAGGCTGATGCTAATTATGTACACTGACTCATTCATTAGCCATTTTAATTAGCTTTGGCTAAGTGACAGTGTGCAGCATTTTAAACAGCTAGGATTACAGTGTTGTGATATTACTATGTTCTGATATTAGGCTTGTCTTATGCACTGATCTCCTAGATCTTTAGAGACATGTTTTCGTGAAGATGTTGTATTGTGCTGTGTTCTGTTCTGATGTATTGTACCGTGTCGCGTTGCGTCCTTATGAAAATGCTTATATTCAGTGAAACGTTTCTTCGCCACAGGTCTTCCAGGGATGTGGCAACCCCCGGCCTGCCCCGAGCAGAACCAAGCGTTCCCCCAAGGAACAGCGTGGAAACCGAAGACCGTTCAGAAACTACAGCCCCGAGGAGAAGCCCACCACTGCCGCAGGCACCAACCTCGACCGCCTGGTAAACACATGAGGGTGAAGGGGGGAAATCAAGTGTGGTATGCTAGTGATGCTAAAACTTTTGAAATGGCAGAAGAAAACGGAAAATTGAGGATTACGGAGGCCTATGTAACGCAGCAATAAGGAGTGTTTGTGTAAAACTAGCGAGCTAACTAGCTGAACACCAACAGCCTTGCAAACACAAACCACAGCAAAGTTGGCGCTGATAAAAGCTAGACTTGTTAACTTAGTAACTCATTTTGAGAATAATACAAAAACTAGCTACCCTCGAAGCACACCGCAAAAAGTGAATAAAACCTGCATGCTCAGGTGTTTTTTGACAAGTGTGTGTGCCATTTCCAGGTGTCAGATCTGAAGGAGCGCTTGCGCCCCATGAAGGGCTTCTGGGTGTCTCTGCCTCACACCATCTGCAATGATGACAAAATAGCCGCAGACGTTACCAACGAGGACCGCTGCTGGAACGGACAAAATCGCGGACGGTGAGTCTTAGGTGGAGAGCAAAGAGTTCGGTTTCACTTGGTTGTGTACTATTGTGTACTTGGTTGTGTAGTATAGCGTACTACTATCAGCCAAACAAGTGTGTATGGGGTCTCTGTGTGCTGTTATAGTGTATATAAGTGTGTTAGCACTTTTAGGAAATAAACCAGCTTGTTTGTTTATCCACCAATGCAATGTTTGTTTCATGGGTCCTAAGAGTATAGATTGATGAGTCTAACTAAATAACAGTAACAGGTAAATGTGACAACAGCATCCATGTCCACCATCACAGCTCAACTGTGGTTTTGTGTTTTCTGCGTGTCAGGTATTTGCCGGACGTGACAGGAGACGGCCTGGTCAGTCAGATCAACAACCCAGAGGTGGAGGTGGACATTGCCCGGCCAGACATCAGGACCCGTCAGCTCATCATGGAGCTCCGTGTGGCCACCAACCGCCTGAGGCACGCGCAAGCAGGACAGGACACCGAATTCATGGACAGTGAGTCCGACCGGACCTCTAGTTTAGTTCCTAAATCTCTCTGTTCTCCTATGCTAGCATACACACAGTCACTTCTGCACGTCTCCGGTCATGGATAACCTTCTATTCTTATTCTGACTTCATGGACTGTGAGGGACTTTTATTTTGAAACAGCTCTGTTATTCTGTAGTACACAGTCTGTAGGATTTCAGTCAGCCTTCTCTTTTCTTCTGTTGTGACGTAATGGACAGGGAGTCTGCATAGTCATCAGTACTGGTGTCAGAAGTGTTGTGTATAGAATATACTGGAGCATTGAGATGCCTGCTATTTACCCTGTACCTAAAGAGTTAAATCATGATCTCTAAAAGAATAAAAATCCCGTACTGAACTGGAGCTAACATGAGTTATCCTGACCTGTTTCCTGTCTGCAGTCGAAGGGGAGGACAGCAGTGGTTCAGGGGGCGGGGACGGAGGCGAGAGGTACAGCGATGATTGGCCGGGCTACGGCCCTTACTCCCCGCCCCACAGCAAGCCGCCACGGAACCCCAGCAGTCCTAGCCGACCCACCCGCCCACGTGACCGCACTGGCACCAAGTGGAACCGGGCCAACCAGGGGCGGGGCAAGTCAGCTGCCACACCCTCACTCACAGCTTCTCACATCCCCATTGTCAGTCTGTCAATGGTGCTCTCTCTCGCCCCCATGTGGAGGTAACCTGCTATGGCTGTATGCTCAGCTCAGATTTGGACACTGGACCCCGGGGGGAAAAAAAATGGTGGGAAAACATTGTGCCATTGTCTCTCTAAAGCACATCAGTCCAGTAGATGATGGAAAATGTCTCAGTGAATCACCAGCTGACCTTTAAATATGTATCACAAAATTTCCAAACAAAATGATCAATCTAATATTTCCCAAAGCAGAACAATGCCACACACGAGGTGAAGGTCAAGGTGAAATAATCCCTTTATTGTCAGAGGTTACTTGCAGACTTTGGCAGCTAATGATACTTGGATACCTTCAAATACAAACACAGTCAGACAGTATCTCTGCTAGCCATAGTGATTATTACTACGTTTTGACAACAAGAGGGAGGATTTCAGTATGTGTGTGTGTGTGTGTGTGTGTGTGTGTACATGTCCACTTACACTCCACACACAAAATGTGGACAAGTTATACATTTATTAGCGAGAGAAGCAATACGAATTTTTAAATGACAATTTCCAAACCGTTGTTGAGGACCAGCAAACTCAGAAAATCGTCAATCCAACCACACCATGTTAGTGTTCTGAAGTCTATGCAGTTTGCAGCATGCATATGCGTGAGCTACATAGCATCTTTTTAATATAACAAACCATGTCTTTAGTTGAATCAGTGGGTCGGGGTTGGGGTTGTCCTTTCTACCTGATCTAAGTCAAGCACCTTTCTCCTAAATCAATGAGAGCACAGATGCTGTTACTAATGCTGTTTTGTGCATCAGTCATAACGAGGACTTTATCAGGTTTCCAGATATCAATATATTAAGACAGTCGGACTCTGTAAAAGGACCAAATAATTAAAAAAAAACTCCCATGTTTAGCATTATGAAGCTAAGTCTGTGAGAAATTCAGGCTGCAATACTCATATCGTGAAAAACCTGTAATGGTTTATTTAACAATGATATCAAGAACATGACATGTCTGTTTCTGATTGGTGATGGGAATTTAGATATGTGATGCTCCTCTGTGCACATGATGTCTCTTAGCAGTGCTGAGAGGTCTACAGACACCCGGGCGTGGTCCACAAGCATGGCACATGCATTCATGGTGTCTTATGAGGATAGATTTGTAAGGGTTTCTAATGTTTGGGTTTACGCTGTATTATGCCGTTCTTTATTTATATGCCTATATTATTTATTGAAAGTGTTTATGAATGTTAAATTTGCAGTTGTCACTGCGGAATGTTGAAAACGGAGGAGTGTAAGTTAATTTTATCTTCCTGATATTCCATTAAAAGTTTTACTCGGGAGTTCCCAGGTAACTTTGTGTTCAGGTTGGATTTACAGTTTTCCTTTTTCACCTAGGGTGAGGCAACCTCCATTTGGTGCTCTTATTTGGATGATATACTGTAATTGTTTTCTTTTATTTATGTATTTATATATATATAAAATGGCTGCTTGTAGGATGAAAAGGTTTTGTGTTGAATGGCAGCATTGTCAAGACTATAGAGGCTTTCAGTCTGAGGGGAAAAAGGCAAGATGACCTTGATGAAATTGCAGCGAATGAGAAATAAGTCCTCAGCCGTTTGAAAGGATGCCCAGTGCTTGGGTGTCATTAGGGAAAGCCAGTGAAGGACAGCACAGTGATGAAAGACAAACATAAGGAGATGGAGAGAGAGAAACATGCGATGGAGAGAGAGACAGAAACAGACGGAGAGAGGGAAACATACAGATGGACTGTGTATTGTCCTTGACAGAGATAGAGAGAAACAGAAGAATGGAAAGAGAGTGGGAGGAGAGGACGTGTAAGGACACGGAACAAAGGAAGTGTGAAAAAAAGGAATAAAAAGCAAGTTAGAAGTGGAACAAATGTAAAAAAGAAGAAGAAAGAAAAAAAGATGCGAAGAAAAAAGAAAACCTTTTTGGAAAAAGGAAAGCCTTTTTGAATGTTGAAGCACACACCTTATGTTTGTGTATCATTATTTGTGCGCAATGGATGATGGGAAATGTAGTGTGTGTGTGTGTCTGTGTGATTATCATTACATTAGCTTTGTGGTGTGGTAATACTAAATCAACCATTCAATCCTTGAGGTAGGCTATTGCTGCCTGTTGCATATGACAATAACATTCAACAACATTCATAGGGTGACTAAACCAATGTACAGTAGGTTGTGCTGGTAGTCTTTTATGTCACGTAGTCCATAATGTCCATACCACTTCAGAAAAAAAAAAAACCCCACATATACACAGTCTCGTGTTGAGGAAAGCACAAGTTGAACAGAGTTCGGACCAATCAAGGGCCCAGTGTGTAAACTCGTGTTACAATCATTGATTCCATTTGTTAGGTTATTGTACAGTAATGGCACAATAAAGTCAACATGACCTTTTGTATGAATGTTCCACTGTGAAATAAATGCTTTTTTTTTTTTGTATTCTTTATTTTTTAATTGTCAGCAACACATTGTGTTTGTGAAACCAATGAATAAAATGTTTGTTTGTTCTAAAAAAAAATCCACCTCTGGGTCTTTTTGTCATACAAAAATAATCAGGAAATTGAGAATACAAAACACATGCATAAAAAAATGATATGTAACAAGGTATTAAATCAGAAGTCTTTATATGGTAGAATACACCCGCCCCACCTGTTGTAGTGCACTCAGCCCTATCCAGTGGGATGAGCCCCCTCCCATCCTGAGATCACATGGTATTGTTTCTTGTTCTTGGCACATATAGAGCAACTGCAGCAGTCAAGCTAGGGGAAAGAAAATGAACATGATCACTAAAGTCTGGATTTACATGCATGTATGTACACAAGTTTTACACATGATCTGACCCAAGCATGCACACACTGACACATACATGCATGTGTGTACGCAAGTTTACACATTATCTGACGCAAGCATGCACACACTGACACATACATGCATGTGTGTACACAAGTTTACACATTATCTGACGCAAGCATGCACACACTGGCTCATACATTCATAGTATATGTATAGTTAGCTCTGTCTTCAGTGTTACTGCATTTTCAAGAATTTTGTATATTTTACAAGACAGTGTAGCCTTGGATAACAGTTCCATACTCGCTATTTGAATATCGCTGAAAGCTCACTTATTAAGCTGCCCATGTAATGATCTTTGTAAGACGAATGTAGAAGTGTTGCTATCAGACGTATACCAACATGTGTGTGCGGATTATGTCCAGCTGAGTGCGAACTCTGGCAGGCGTGTAGGAGTACATCAATATTTCATGGAGTAGCACTACCTTCCACAGCAGGACGCCCAGTAGAGCCAGCAGGAGCAAGGCCAGGAGGACGGAGAGCAGAATCACCCACCAGGGCACTCTGCCATACAGCGACAACTTCCTCTCAGGGAACACAGTCAGCTTCACCTGCAGGAGGCCCACACACCAGACTTCAGGAAGTGGCACATAATCCCTGCACACTGCTGTGGTACTTCCTTTCCATTTCCATGAAGAATATACTTGTATACAAAGCCGCCTGCATTATTATAATAATAATAATAATAATAATAATAATTCATTTTATTTGTAATGCATTCTTCATTTAGAAGAATCTGTTATTGTATTGTATTGTATTGTATTGTTATCTGTTATTGTTATTGTTATCTTATTGTAGACATATGAGCTACATCTTCACTAGCCTGGGTGCTCACTGTGTATCAGTGTCTCACCAATGCTCAACTAGTTGAGCTACTGAAGGACTATACAACAATGGCAACATATAAGCAACTATAACTATATTTATATAAAACAAGAACAACCATAACTATAATAATAAAAAGCTGTGCTGTTACTACAATAACAAATAGCAGTCTAATGCTCGTTGAATTACAAATGAAGAACCGTTTTTTAAGTATTTTGTTGAATCTGTAGTATAAAGTTAGTATCGTACCATATACACTACTGATATTTCTTTTTATGAGACAGTTGTTTCAGGATTTTGTTCTAATTTGAATTAAGCAGCGTCCTTCATCTGCTTATTCCGTTCTACTCCTTTCTAACGGATTTTGAAGTGGCATTAGACATTGACCATGAAGTGCATGGGCGTCTCTACACCTGTGTTTGACTAAGGCTGAGTGAAAACATACTTCACCTGAGTATGAGAACTCCTGAGGATGACGTTTTCTGGAGCTGAATCAAGGCTAAGAGAGGCGTTCACCACAATGTCCAGGTAGTTCAAGGACTTATACTCCTGGTAGGCAAAACACATGAATGAATGAATGTCTGTAGATGATTTGTATATTATATTGTGTCCTTGAAAGGATTTCAAGTAGCCTCAACATCTGGGAGTTTCAAAGCAAGGCTTGTGTGGGGCATTCTGTTTTCATGAATAACGAATCAATTCACAGACTGCTTGTTAGCATACCCTGCCTTTTAAAACCTATTTATTTACCTCAAGAAATGTGCTGTTCCACAAACGAGATCTGAGAATGACCACTGCGTTGTTATCCAGGCCCAATAGGGGACACTTTATAGTTGCACATTTAACTTCCTCACCGCAAGCCTGAGGAGAGAGAGAGGATATACACACAGTGAGTGACTGAATGATTGAAATTATTGAATTGATTTGTTTGTTTGTAAGCGTATTTCTTTAGGTTTTACTTTTGATAACCTTCTGTAGTGAGGTCAAATACATTTGTATTCAATGCATTACACACACACGCACGCCACGCACGCACACTCACATGGCATGACCACATGATATGACATGACATCACATCGCATCGCATGACATGACATCACATGATATGACATAGAGAATTTCATTACCAGTATTTTGTATTTCCTTTTGCTTCCAAATAGGGATAATATTCCGTCAGTGCTCAGGGCCTCCAGCTCTGACTCCACTGCCTGCCGTTTCCCTCGCGCCATACCTTGAGCCTGAAAGAAAAGTTACAGTACATGGTATTAACAACAACATGAAATGTACATTTCAGTACAACTGATGGACAAATAAAAGTGATTAGTTCAGGTTCATACTTTCATACTGAGAATTAGGGGAAGTAAATTAGTTAAACGAGCTGAATCACTGAGAACTGTTAAACAAAAATGAGTCAATGGTTGGGTAACCTTGATGTGTTTGAGAGGGCTGACTTCCTGTGCGGGAGAGCAGGACACCGCCTGGACCCCTTTACTGCTAATCTGCACCAGATATAGGAGCCATTTCCCATTCTTATTCACTTTGGGCCACTGGATGTTCAGTGATGCTGTGGCGAATGATTTCAGAGGTCGTCCCAGATTGTTGATCTAAAAATCAGGTTTGTTAATAACTGAGGTTGTGCAGCCTGCATATTAAAACAATACATGGTGCAGTATGTCTAAATAAATTGATTACAAATTGCACATACCCTGAACTCGTACTGTACCAGACTACCAATGTCTTCCTCTGATGTCATTTTATTCTCCCCTTTCACTTCCCCTCCGACTGACACCTGGGATGGCCGTGCAAGACTGTCAACACAAGGTCTCATGTTAACACATTATCATGGGGTTCAAGCATAGAGATATTTGACACACGATTGCGTGGAAGTGCATGGAACAGTCAAAAGTCTGCCATGTAGAAATGCTATTTTTTATTGTTACTTAAGACTACATCAAGAGCCAGTCAACTCTCATTACTTTGCTCAGGGGAAAACACTGTGGACGTTATGCTGGAGAATTTAATTCTTTGTGAAAATCCAAATTTGGCAAAATTGTCACGTGTTTCTGACAGTAAACATACTCTCTCTCTCCAGACCCACGCGTTAAGCAATTTGACCAAAGCAATCAGATAGAGTACTTTTGAGGAATGCATAACTGAGAGGACAGGAATCTAACGGACAGACAGGACCAAGGACCAAGGACCAAGGACCAAGTACGTGCTCACCCAAACACCTGCAGGTCCAGATCGAAGATGACTCGGCCCCTAGCATCCACTGCTGATATATTCTGAGCACTGATCCTGTGGCCAAAAGAGAAGATGTGATGTGGTCATGTTATGTCACCGCTGATGTATTCTGAGCACTGATCCTGTGGCCAAAAGAGAACTTTGCTGAAGGAATGCCTCACTATCAGTGACACGAGTTAAGGTACAACTAGGTAATAAGTCAGAGATTACACAAAGAGGAAGGGCAGCTGGGGTGGAATGAAATCTCTCCTTAACAAAACACAACACGTGATTCAACAGAATCTCTATCTGTACACAGTGATAACACAATAGACTGCTGCTCAGAGTGACATTGTTTCTTTAGACCTGTGGGTGTGTGTGTGTGTGTGTGTGTGTGTGTGTGTGTGTGTGTGTGTGTGTGTGTGTGTGTGTTTCACAACCTTTTTATGGCAGGCCCCCATTTGACAATGAGAAAAAAATGTGCCCCCCTCCCTCCTAACACCATAGTGCAAAAACTGAGACACTCATATAGCTAATCACCTGGGGTTTTTTTCTACATTTGAACAGTTAAACATTTTTCTTCAAAAAGTTCTTCAAACTCAAATATTTTATCAGTTGCATTTTTTTTATTATTTTACATGATTAGAGCTCATGTTAAAAACTCAAAAAATCTGTCCAGATCAAATACGGTTTTAAGATTGGCCATGTATCGTTCCATATTTTTGGATCAGTTCATGTTAGGTGCATATCTGTTATATTAATAAGTAAACTAGCTATGCCCTCTAACATACAGGGGAAATGATAGGCCCAGTAGACTGTATTATATATATAAGTACAAAGTAGACTATAAACTCATCACTAAATATGTTAGATACAGGCTACCATCCTGTCAGAGCACTGCAATACTTAACTTGACCAGTAGTTGGTTGTTCAGGGTTCTTGTTTTGTTTTTTACGCCCTCAACCTGCACCCCCTTTGCTGTAACTATGTCGGCCCCCCCCCGGCTCCACATTTTGGGAACCACTGCTCTAGACTAAGTTTCTTCAAGCTCACGTTTTCAGTTGCAGAGTAACATTGACATCTGAAGTTGTCAAGGAGATCCTCTCAGTGGTCAGTGTAATATAAAGATGAACCTGAGAAACAAACCACAAAATTCGGTAGAAACTGAGATATGAACCCTGGTCACCTTAGACACCCAAACATTTTGTGATAACAGGTTTTTTGCGTAATACAGGTCACCAAGTAGTGTCTGCGAGTGCCTCGGCCATAACTACTGGTTTGCTTTTTCAGTATTTATTAAGCTAGTGTTCGAACTTTATTAAGCTAGTGTTCAAACAGCTGACATTGCTTTAACATACCCAATCACTTCAACTGTCTCACCTCTGCATCTCTGGGTAACGGATTTCCTAATTCACACTCCACCTGGGTTCCATTGCCATTAGCTATACAGTACACCTGTGCATGGCCAGAGGGGGGGGGGGGACGGACGCAACAGAGAAATGAAAGAGTAGGAGACAGTATGAAAGAGGGGAAAAGGGAAAGAGAGAAAGAGAGAGAGACAGAAAAAGAGAGAGAAAGGGAGAGGGAGATGAAAGAGAGATTAATAGCGTTCGGGCATGATAAAAACTCAGACAGGATATGACACACGGGATATGACATGTTGGGTGGTGTGCATGCTGACTCACGGATTTGTCCTGGGAACGATAGGACACGTAAGAGAGCGAGTCGGGGAAGGTGGCCAGCAGCTGGCTGTGATGGGCGTCGTCTCCTTCTTTGTTTGTCACCTTAATATTCAGACCAACCTCTTTGTCACCGGCAGGAATCAGTGTGGTGCCATTCTCTCTGTATTTCAAAAAGTCAAAAGGAATAAAACCCCTAATCACAGATGTTTTGTCTTACAATATGGCACATAAAAACTTAAAAGCAGTTTATTTGAAACAGAAAAAGACTTCCAGGCTACCTTCGTAATGGTGTTAAGCGGTCTGCGTTGCCCTTGTTTGGCCTGGATACAAACTGATACTGGAGTGCCAGGTTACTCTGACAGATGTTGTCGCTGCCGCATCCTGTATTCACAAATCTGAGCTGTAACAGCAAACATGTGAGTTGAACACAGAGGGATTATATATATCATAATATAATATAATATAACATAATATAAATATAAATATTAAAATGATATATATATAAATATATATGTACTGTATATAAATAGCAAATTCGAGCAACACTAGAAGCATGTCATGTTTTTTAATGAAAACTAAGAAAATTCCAGATGTTAGGCTTTGTGACGACCTCTCTCCAAACACCTCAGCCACACTCTCATAGAAAAAATATCTTGCATAGAGCCACTCCTAATTATTCACGATGCCAAACCCTGAATACAATCACCAGCATATAAAAACAGTCATACATGCAAGCTCTCTCTTTCTGTCTCTCTCACACACACCCAAACACAATCCTTATCTCTCGCTCTCTCGCTCTCTCGCTATCTCTCTCTCTGTCACACACACACACGCACACGCACACGCACACACACACACACACACACACACACACACACACACACACACACACACACACACCTCAGCCTGTGGTTGTTTGTCCTGTGGTGAGGTGACAGGTGTGAGCTCGGGCAGGAAGTTGTGTGTCGAATCATGGCTGGATGTTGCGCTCAGGAGCGATGCAGAGACACTGATGGGGATACCCCTCAGCTTATCGTGCATGTTAGTCTGGGAAGAGGTTGGCTGGAATTAAAGTCTCTTCTATCTCTTCATTTCATTTTACTGCATTTTCTGTCGAGACATGATTTACAGTAATATAATCCTCTGTTTACCGTCCAGATATGCCATGGATTACATACACTTGAATCTGTTCAAATCTGCTATATGTATATACATTTGTTTTAACCCTATATAAATGTGTACAGTAATGGTCATGATTAAAATGCACTTAAAAATCGATTAAATATCTGAAATCGCTTAAAACGGCAGAAATAAATGGGGCATCTTGTCAAAAATGTTATATTCTGATGCAACATAAGCAGACTAAAAGAAGGGCTGTTTATTTAAAAACGAATAGACAGAAGAGCCCCTACCTGTAGTCTGAGCCTCGTGCTCACACACTCCTCCTTACTGGGACTCTGGAGCCTCAGCGTGCCCTGGGACGCATCCTGGAAGACGACCCTCTCTGCCTCCAGGACGTAGCTGATATCTGCCAGATAATGAAGACGTGAGGATTGGCACACCAGACACAACATACACAGCCATGGCAACCAGACACAACATACACAGCCATGGCAACCAGACACAACATACACAGCCATGGCACACCAGACACAACATACACAGCCATGGCACACCAGACACAACATACACAGCCATGGCACACCAGACACAACATACACAGCCATGGCACACCAGACACAACATACACAGCCATGGCAACCAGACACAACATACACAGCCATGGCAACCAGACACAACATACACAGCAGATCAGCCATGGCACACCAGACACAACATACACAGCCATGGCAACCAGACACAACATACACAGCCATGGCAACCAGACACAACATACACAGCCATGGCACACCAGACACAACATACACAGCCATGGCAACCAGACACAACATACACAGCCATGGCACACCAGACACAACATACACAGCCATGGCACACCAGACACAACATACACAGCCATGGCACACCAGACACAACATACACAGTACATCAGCCATGGCAACCAGACACAACATACACAGCCATGGCAACCAGACACAACATACACAGCCATGGCACACCAGACACAACATACACAGCCATGGCACACCAGACACAACATACACAGTACATCAGCCATGGCAACCAGACACAACATACACAGCCATGGCACACCAGACACAACATACACAGCCATGGCACACCAGACACAACATACACAGCCATGGCACACCAGACACAACATACACAGTACATCAGCCATGGCAACCAGACACAACATACACAGCCATGGCAACCAGACACAACATACACAGCCATGGCACACCAGACACAACATACACAGCCATGGCACACCAGACACAACATACACAGTACATCAGCCATGGCAACCAGACACAACATACACAGCCATGGCACACCAGACACAACATACACAGCCATGGCAACCAGACACAACATACACAGCCATGGCAACCAGACACAACATACACAGCCATGGCATACCAGACACAACATACACAGCCATGGCAACCAGACACAACATACACAGCAGATCAGCCATGGCACACCAGACACAACATACACAGCCATGGCAACCAGACACAACATACACAGTACATCAGCCATGGCAACCAGACACAACATACACAGCCATGGCAACCAGACACAACATACACAGTACATCAGCCATGGCACATCAGACACAACATACACAGCCATGGCAACCAGACACAACATACACAGCCATGGCAACCAGACACAACATACACAGCCATGGCAACCAGACACAACATACACAGCACATCAGCCATGGCACACCAGACACAACATTCACAGCCATGGCCACCAGACACAACGTACACAGCCATGGCAACCAGACACAACAAACACAGCCATGGCACACCAGACACAACATACACAGCCATGGCAACCAGACACAACATACACAGCAGATCAGCCATGGCACACCAGACACAACATACACAGCCATGGCAACCAGACACAACATACACAGTACATCAGCCATGGCACACCAGACACAACATACACAGCAGATCAGCCACGGCACATCAGGCCGGCCCACCAACCATGGCACGGCAGACCTGGTAGGCTACATCAGCCATGGCATGTAGGCAAGCCCACTGACAGGCCCCAGTCCTGGCCTGCCTCACGGACAATACCAGTGTGGTACATGTGGATTTCAGCTTATTTTAGAAAGTGTATGTCATTTTAATGAACATGGCATAATATGTTTGGTCAGAAAAAAAGTCTTGAATTGACCAACTCCCCAAATATTGAAGGGATAATGTATAGTTTGCCAATCCTTCTCGAAAAATAAGTCCAGACAGGACGAACAGGACCTCGACACACAGTGGACTATACCTTTTCCGGCGTATTAGGCTGCAGGGTAACTAGCCAAAACGATAAAAGATCATTTCCCAAAATATCTTTTTAAAAGTGATTTTTTTTTTGCTGGATGGTGGCTTCCGCTGAGAAAAACAATAGTCCTTCATGCAATTAGAACTTTACAAATTATTACTTGCTGATTTCAAGTTACATTCAATTTCCGTTGAAAAGTAAACAGTATTAAAGATATGAATTAGAAGCACAAAACCCGTTGCCAGTGGCTGAAGCATTCAGAAGAGCCATATTATAAGCATAAATATAATACAATTATGGCATTTGGCAGCTCATGATTTTAGATTCTCTTTGTACTTACTTAAGTTTGGCCGGTAGGTGGCAGGATGTGTGGTGTAAGAAAAACAGGACTTGACAGTCATTCTGCTGAAAGATTAAAAAAAGACACATTCAATACAAGGTTTTTTTATTTATTTATTTAGGACATACTTCTGAATTTTCTGTATTTGTGTTTGCTCCAGTTAAACTCACCAGGGACGAAGATCACATTTTTCCTTTTTTATGTCGATTTTATCAGGGGTTATCATCAAGGTCCTCCTAATATTTATGACTGGTCGTGCCCTTTGAAAAATGTGATCATTCAGAATCATGCGTATTTACAGCGTAGAAATCACATATATACCTTTAAACACCCTCACACTAAATTACCTGTAAACAAAAACAGAATCTGAGAGAGACCCCACAGCTACATCTGGATATTCATTCCCGTCTATGTCCATATTCCCTGCCAAGGAATATCCAAATAACGTCACACCATCTTCACCTTCTAAGATCTGAAATGTTCAACAAACACATTAAGTCAGTCCAGACTTCTGTGAAATTCACAAACATTTCTGTAAGTAAATAAAAATATGTCCGTAAATACAAAGTAGATGGTTGGCTGTCAGTGTGGCATATTTTGGATAAAATGACTAAATGTTTGTAAATGTATATTTACTGACCTGCGTGGGTTTATGTTGAATGCCCTCAGAAGAGCCGTGGTAGATGTAGACTCGCCCAGATCCCTCGTACGGGGCTCCCACGGCAAGATCTGTCATGAGGGTTAAAAGTTCAAAAACACCTCTGTGAAAGAGCTCATGAACACCTCACACAGACGGGCTCGCTCACACACACTTAAGCTTAAGGTCTTGGCCCTTAGACACAAAACATTTACTCAAGGAATCCAGGTTAATGTTTAGGCTACTTGAGGCTATACTTCATAGAAAGAGGAGGAACGGTGTACACAAAGGGCTGAATTTATACATACTGTATGCTTTGCACTTCTCTGTAGCTGCCTTTGAAAGCAAAGTGGCTAAAAGACTACAGACCCTTTCAGTGGCCCCTTGATGCATGTTATGGGCATCACTTCTTATGGAGAAGACGGGGATAAAGGTTCTTTCAGGTTGTTTAATTGCCTTCACAAAAAATAACCATCAAGGCCCTTTCAGCTGACCTTGGAATCCGTCTTGATTGACATCACCAATGCTTTCAACTGCCAGCCCGAACATGGAGTCCTTGTTGCCGTGGAGACGGACAATCTTTGGGTCGCTCCAGTCTCTGCCGTCGGCGCGATTGATGTAGACGTAGACGGCCCCTCCCACTTCTTTATCCTTTTCAAAGTACTGGGGGGCTCCAACCACCAGGTCCTCCCACCTTAATCAACGAGCCAGACACACACACACACACACACACACACACACACACACACACACACACACACACACACACACACACGCACGCACAGACAATGGGACACAATGAGGCGGCTCGACCACTGTGGTTTGATGATAACAAGACCCTTTTGATTAAATTACAATTAAACATCAATACAACAGAGATAGGGAAATATTTAAATATGTATTTAGCATAAAGTTAATTGAAAGGACATCAAAACAAGTGATTACTTACACACAAGATCCCAGTTAAGCAGGTGTATCATGCACATAATACATTTTAATTCTCATCACATTACATCAAAGGTCCTCAAACTAGACACTAAAGGTGGTTCAGATACATCTCTGAAGTAGTCAAAAAATAAATCTGTTTATGGATATACTATGACAACATTTTATATGAGGGCAAGCTAAAATGAACAGTGATTCCCAACAGAACTCTGCACTTAACACTTGATGGTTCTGCTGATCAACCCTTTGGTGATACACAGGAAACACAGGAACAATTTTCTTTTTCAATTGCCCTTCAGAAATACATTATTGTCTAGAAACATGTTAATTTATTTCACAAAAACCTTTCATTCCCTTATTACACCTTTAAAGCACATGCAGTTCTTCTCCTCAACAGAAGCTCACCCGTCTGCGTTGAGGTCTACTACAGCGAGGTCGTAGCCGAAGGACGAGGCCAGGCCGGGTCCAGTGAGGGTATGCTCCATACTCAGACTGCTCGTTCCCTCACGCTTAAGCAGCAGCACCTATACATTCACATTCATATATATATATATATATATATACAGTATATACACTTACATTTACAATCACATTCACATTAATATATACAGTATATATATATATATATACACTAACATTCACATTCACATTCATATATACAGTATATATATATATATATTGCAGGCAGTACACATGTTTGATATTTGCATATAGAGCCTGAGATGTGTGTGGACAGATATGTATATATATATATATATGTGTGTGTGTGGTTTGTGCGTACCTTCCCACTGTGTCCTGCCCTAGGGGCCCCGGCCACGATGATCAGCTCCCCCATCTTGGTCAGAGCAGTGCTGGAGCCTAGAGAGAATCCTGCATGGAGATGATAAACGTACACACACACACACACACACACACACACACACACACACACACACACACACACACACACACACACACACACACACACACACACACACACAAACAAACACGCGCACAAAACACATACACACACACGCGCGCACACACAGACACACACACACACACAGACACACACACACAGACACACACACACAGACACACACACACATGCACACAAACACGCACGCACACACAGATGGGGTTAACGTTACAAGGCTTCAGTTCATCTCAGGTAATGGTAGTCTAACACAGATTAGTCACAAATATTTGATCTGATACGAGGTGAGCAGAAAGTATATAAACAAATATTTAAAATATTTAAAAGTCGATATACTTCAATAAAACACTCATCAATCACACACCCTAAAAAACTGATAAAAAAAAGAAAAGACATTACAATCTCCCATTCATCAGTGCAGCCTGATGTTATAGTAAACACTCTTGATAGGATTGTTCTGGGCTTGACATGCTTTTTCATGTTTTATGTGCCACATTGCTTACACAATTGCATTGTACTGAAAGAGGTTTGTAAATGAACTTTCCTTGCACTGCCATTGTAATTGAATAGGAGGATTCGTGAAAAGTTTCAGTGAAGCATCTTCTTTGTGTGGGTGATGCATGAAGTATTGTCAGACCAGTCGTTGAGTGCGGTTAACACAGCTCGTTAAGTTCTAAAAGACAGCGTACGTTTCAGTTCAGGTGTACCTAAATAACTGCTGATGTCGACAGGCACAAGCTTTGGGTTGTACTCGTTCTCATCCCCAGTTTCCAGGAACTCAGCATCAAGGGCGCTCCGGTCACCTGCAGGCTCCAGACGCACGATACCTATAGCATAGCGGGCAGTTTCTGGAATGAATGCTATTCTACCACCAAGTTGGTCTCTGACCGCAAGCCACACATGTCTGAATAAACACATTTTCATGAAAAAGTTGTAGATAAAGTTAGAAAAGTGAAGTTAAACTATTTAATCTAATAAAGGATTACGAATTTGAAAGGTTTTCCTGTACTGACAAGTACTGATGTGAGAAAAACTCCACAAACTTAGCATATTGATATTTATAAACAGATGCTGCATAGCCCTGCATGGTATAATTGAGTCCATCATATCTAAGTATGTTATAAAGCAGCATTCACTGCTTGCTTATACACACACACACACACACACACACACACACACACACACACACACACACACACACACACACACACACACACACACACACACACACACACACACACACACACACACACACACAAACACACGCACACACAGACAGAGACGGACACACACACAGACTCACACACACACCCTCACGCATACCCTTCCAGTCGTAGACCCCTGGAGCTCCAAACAGGATGTGGCGTTTGTCGCTGGTGAATGCAGGAGAGACTCCCTGCTGGCAGTAGGCAAAGCGCTCCTTGGTCCTGCCCCCAACCAGGCGGCCTTCTTCAGCACAGAACTTCCGGTCCCAGGAGGACTCGTCCAGCTTGGATACCTGCAGGTCCTGCTCCAGGATTATACAGCGGCCGGGCATCAGCCGAGACTCCTCTGACTCCCATCTCTGGTAGCGGTGGGCACATACCTGCAAGAGAGAGAGAGAGAGAGAGAGAGAGAGAGAGAGAGGGAGAGAGAGAGATAGAGAGAGAGAGAGAGAGAGAGAAACAGAGAGAGAGAAACAGAGAGAGACAAACAGTTATGATGCCATGGTCCTCCTGGATTTCATCTGATAGCTTAGCATCGGGGGTTGTGCTTCCCCCACTTACCCTAAATCACCTCATTTTGTGCAGATTGTCTCACAGGAATGTGATTCAGAGTTAAAAGGTAACAGCATGAATAAAAAAAAATATATCAAAACACACTTTTGTCAAATACCCAGGCAGGTGTAGTAGAATGATGATTTGTAGAAAGGTTAGTAAGTTCTTTGCATGTAGTTATTTCATGCAATACACACAATTTGCATTTCAAAGACACAACACATTTCAGTGTACAGTTCAGAAAAGTTCACCTTACCACGACCTTTCCCCCAGGTCCCTGGCTCTGAACGCTCACCCCCATCCACTGGTTCTCTTTGTGGTCCTTTTCAGTTTCTAAAGTACAAGAAAAACAGGAGAATGTGCAAAGACCTGCAACTTCATATCTACACACTAAAACAGCAGCCATCCATCACACATGCATTTGTGCATTCAACCTTTCTTAATTTTAAATGCAAATTGTAGCTTTCCTGTGTTAACATTTTTTAATGACAATAAAGGTATGAGGTATTTTTTATTTTTTATTCTAAAGCACTCTAATGCTGCTTCGATAAAAGCCTTTGCTAAAAGACTCAATATCTTGGGGAGCGTATACTAACCCGTGGTGTCAAACTGGATGCGTTGACAGTCACTGGGCACGGTTGTGAATCTGCAGCTATACAGTCCCCCAGTGATGTTGGCCCTCTGCTTCCCCAAGGCTTTGGCATGAGGAGCACCTACCAGTAATCTGAATTAAGATAAACAATAGTAATGATATTATATCCATATGCCCGGGATATGTCAGACATTCATGTATTTAGTATTTATTATATTTAATGAATCCTTTCCATAAAAATGTAAACATAAATATAAATATACAAAGGGCATACAAACTCTCCTATTCTGAAGGAATGTACTATTCAAATATTAGTATTAGTTATAATAGTATTTTTGCATATTATTTTTGACAATCCCAAACACACAATTCAAACTATGCATCCTGCTTTGCCACACACACAGAAATCTACATCAAAGACACCAGAGGCGAGTTTACAGCCAGTAATGACCCTCACCACATCCTGCTGCTGAACTCCTGCAGTGAGAGGCCAACACAAACAAAACAGAGAACAGAGAGATCAGGCGTAAGGCCACTCACACTTTCCTGTCACCCAGGTGCTTTTGGTGGTGCATGGCCAGAGAGAAACCAAACAGGCTCCCTGGGTCCCCGTCCTTCCTCAGGGCTCCGGCCGTGTCCAAGTTAAAGGCTGAGACGCCAGCAAACTGACACCAGTCCAGAACCAGCAACAGTGGTGGCAGCAGCAACAGGCAGAGTCTCCGTCTCAATGGTGCCATTTTGTAAGCTGTCATTGATCAGGCAGTGAGCTCAGCGTGTTCCCAGCGATTTATGAGCCCACTGCCATGTTGCAGCAGAAGTCACTGCGGGGTGTGGCACCACTTGGTTCCGCAAAAGGGTGTGAAAGAGGAGTGAACTTTATCCTGAGTTAGCCTGTGATAACCTGTGTTAATATTTGACTTCAGCTCAATGAGGACAGGAAGTGAGATGGCCTTTGATCCATACTGTACTGCCACAGATAGTCCTAAAACAATGTCTGAACTATCCTTGATCATGACTTTATATTCTCTGTGACAAATGCAGAGTGGTTTGTACAAAATTAGGTGTTTTGTGATCTTTTCAATTAGGATTGTATTCAGTCTATAACCACATATTTGACCAGTACAGGTGATATGAGAACAAGCATACCAAACCAAAGCTGTGTGATCTCAGACAAATATTACCAGTGTTGCTTTCACAAGATGGCGCTAGAGGTCAGGAAAAATCATGAACACCCAGAACTGCTTTCTGATATATTCTAAACAGTATTTAACAGTATTTAGGTACAGTTCTTTTTTGTGCCAGTTTCTTAGTTATAAATGTAATGGCTTATAGCCATGTATGTAATTGCAAAGGTCTGATGCTATGTGTAATGCTCCATAATTTTAACCGCAGTCTCAAACCTGCACTGACACTGTCCACAACCTTTGATCTTTCACAAGATGGCGCTTTAATCAAGAGCTCAGCTGCTAGAATCATACTCTCTCACCCTCACTCCCTCTTCCTCTCTCTTTTTCTTACAGACAGACACACAAACACACACACACACACACACACACACACACACAAGCATGAATGCACTCAGAGACATAGGCGGTCTCTTCACTTTTTCTGTCCTCATATTAAATATCTCTCTCTCTCTCTTCCCTTCTCTCTCTCTCTCTCTCTCTCTCTCTCTCTCTTCCTTCTCTCTCTCGCTGTGTGATGACAAGCATACCCAATCATGGCTGATTGCTTGTAGACTTGCTACACCATATAACAGCACTGTTTAAATGTTTAGATTTTGCTTCTCAGGAA